>NC_077227.1:222197861-222497861 GCF_027887165.1 Monodelphis domestica | reverse complement strand
TATGGTAGAATGGTATGGTAGGATGGGCACTGCCTCTGCAGGTAAGGAAGCTCAATTCAATTTCAGCTCTGACACTTGAGACTTTTAGGATGGTGGGCAAGTTGTTTAATCACTCTAACTTCAATTTTCTCTCCTCTAAAATGAAGGGATTGGACAGCATGACCTTAAAAGATTCTAACTAGCTCTGAATGTATTATCTGAAAATATGTAATGTACTTTATAAACATTAAAGAGATATGTAGTATCAAATGCTATTGCTGTTGGTTGTTCCAAGAGTTTAAAAATATATTTATTCTATAAAGCTTACTGTGATTTTAACTTCAAAGAAGCCTTCTTTACTAAGTCCCCCCCCCTCAAAACACTTGAGGGTTCCTACTGTCCTAAGAGACTGCTTAGCATTTGATTATAGCCTTTCTTACATTATTCTTTGATTTAAAAATTATGTTAGTCTTTTTTCCCCTGGAAGATGATAAACTCTTTAAAATATTGGGACTAGATGTTCACTAGGGTTTCTATTATGAACCAGCAATATAACATGGGGAAAAGACCAGAAAACTGGAGTTCAAGAGATTTTGGCTTGAATCCTAGGCCTGACACTTGCTAATTGTGTGACCCTGAGCAAGTAAATTTCCTTCTTGGAGTCTCCATTTTTTCTCAAATATAAAGGAAGAATAATAGATCCATAATACTTTCTTTCAGAGTTCTGGGGAAATCACTTTGTTATAAACCTTAGAGAATCTTTCAACAATTCCAGAATAATTCCCCAATTTATACTAATACTATCTGGTTATGTCCTCAGCTAGTAAGTGCTAGTGGTGGGTTTGTAGAGCTAAAGTCTGTAGATCTGAACTCCTAACACAATAGCATCTGAATCTCTACTTGTATGCTTCCCACTAATTGTGCATACAATTGCTTCTTAGCAAAAACATTTATTAAGATGGAATAGCATAAACCATTATTGTAAAATATTTCTCCTGTGAACTTGGAGATATATTGTTCTATAAACACACATAGTGACTGTGAGAAGTGTAAGCTCAAATTTAGAGTTCTACAGTAAAGAAATACAAACTCATGCTATATGAATGGCAAAGACAATTTATGACTCCTTGTATTGCAGGGCCAAGAAGTCTTTTCTCTCTTTGTAGCATCCTCATGCAGTTCAAAAGGCCCTCAGAGGAATATTTATAGATGGGAAAACTAGTATCCAAAGGTCACCCAGGTGACCTAATAGGTGACACCTAATAGGTGACAGAGTAGGATTAGAGTCCAATTCTTTTGCCTTTTAATCCAGCACTATTTTTACAACAACATTCTGCTTCACCCATTTGTAAAGATAAACAGTGTTGCCCAATAATCTTAGAGATTCCAATGGATCTGTCATCTCATCAATGTAATATTCTCTTTTTGGGACAAATCAGAACCCATTCATAACTGCACATGCTGTGTGATTCTTATCCTATGTCTTTCAATAAATTGCTCAATACTCACTGTCCATGCTTTATATTCCTTTTACATTATAAGGATATCATAGAAATTGTCCATCAGTTTTCCTTCTTTCCTGTTAAATGGTAATCTATCAATTTTTTTTTCCAGTTTGAGCATTTCTCCATTGTCATGCTTTACGCCTCTCCTTTACCTTCTGTTTTGGAATTGATACTAAGAATCATTTCCAAGGCAGAAGAGAATGGTAAGGGCTAGGCTATTGAGGTTAAGTGATTTGTGCAGGGTCACACAGCCAGGAAGTATTTGAAGACAGACTTGAACCCAGGACCTTCTTTTCTTAGGCTTGGCTTTTTTCCAATTTTACCACCTAACCGTCTCCTTTATGCCACTTCTTACAAATACTTTGTTTAGATGCTATTCTGTTTTTGAATTACTATAATTTCCCAACAAATTCTTCATTTTAATTCAATACTCTTCCTTGTAATGTCTAAGTATAGGTAAAGCCAAGCAAACCAACACATTGACTATCTCACCACTTCAGCATAATTCCTTGTGACTACTTGTATGTAAGAAGTATCCTCTTGGCATCAAGTATCCACATTGCAATTGGAGAAAAAAACGTCTAAGAGTTCACTCTTCTCATTATAGAGTATCAAGATATTTGGGGACAGCTATGTGCTGCAATGGTTAGTGTCCTAGGTCTGAAATCTGGGAAACTTATCTTTTTGGGTAAATATTTGGCCTCAGAAACTAGCTGTAGAACCGTGGGCAAGCCCCTGAACCCAATTTATACCAGTTTTCTTAACTATAAAATGAGCTGGAGAAGGAAATGGCAAACAACTACAGTAATTTTTTCCAAGAAAACTCCAAATGGGGTCACGAAGAGCTGTCTAAGCCTGAAAAATGGCTGAACAAAGAAAAAACTTATGAATATTTTAATGTGTTTAGTGTTGAGATCACCTACATCAGTAATTTGGTTTGTGTGGTATTTTTGAAGAATATGAACTTGACATCTGTTCCCTAGAAAACTTTTAGAAAGCATAATATCTGTCACTTTGGTATTGGGATCACAGATGCACTCTCTCTGAGTGTAGAGTATGAGTTCAGATCTGCCCTGAGGATAAACTGAAATAATTAGGCATATCTTTTCTACATATTTATTAGAAATTAGAGGCCAAATTTACCTTAGAAAATTTATATTTCATCCCAAAATCAAGTAACCAGTGTGACAGAGAAAGGGAAGAAAATCAGACCCTTTAAGGAAGGGAAAATAAGCTACTAGATAGTACCCCTTTTTTTTACCAATGATATCATACATCTAAAATGATAACTTCATAGTCACACAATCATCTTATGTTGTGAAGGGTTATCTTATTTGGCAGAGGCATTGGAGAGATATTTAGGAAGCTTCACTACAGTACATAATTTATATATCTTCAAAAGTATGATATTTATTTTCATTGTATTCTGACAGCCACCCATGTGATTATGTATTATGATTATTCTCTTTTTCAAAGCAGTTATCAGACATTGCAAAATTAGTGAAGTTTATCACCCATTATTATTCCCTGGCTTTCTGCCCATAAAATTCATTTTTCTTCAGTCAGCCAATACAGGGAAAATTTTTCTTTATATTCTGTAACACTCTTCTTTGTTGTGAAGATTTATTTATTTTTGAGATGATGGCCCATTGATGGTTTCTTTAAATAAACATATAGAGCATATAGATACACATACATATATACACATATGGAATCAAGACAAAAGCAACTTGGCATGCCAGTGAAGTTATCATAATGTCATGAGTTCTTCTAGTTTTATTATCATTAGAGAAACATTGAAAACTATTTAATTTAGAATACATTAATTTTGAAATGGGCTAACTTACTATTTTGTGGAGTCAAGAAATCTTCACCTTAAGTTCTATATCCTTAAAATTAAGAGGTTGGAAAAGAGAGAATTGGACGAGGGTCTTTTAGGTACAAAGATTTATAATTCTATGAAATATTGTGTTAAACTGCAGGTGTCCCTTCCTCCCTGAATTATGGGCAGAAAGCCAGGGAATGATAATGGATGATAAACTTCACTAATTCCCCCCCCTCTTTCCTTCCTTCCTTCCTTCCTTCCTTCCTTCCTTCCTTCTGGCTGTCTTGCCTGCCTTAGTCACTCACTACCTATGTGACCCCAGGTAAGTCACTTAACCTTTGTCTACTTTGATGTCCTCATTTGAAAAATGGGGATAATGATAGCATATACTTCCCAGGGTTGATGTAAAGATAAAAATGAGATAATATTTGTATAGCATTTTGCAAACTTTAAAGCATTATGTAAAACATAGACATTATATCTATACCATGTTGCTTCTATTATAATGCAAGACTTAGTCACCACATTTTATAGATGAAGAATCTGAGCCTTGAAAAGGTGAAGCAATTTGCTCATTGTCATATATCTAGCAAGGATCAGATCTGAGATTTGAATCCCAATCCTGATTCCAAATTCAATACTCTTATTTAAGTCCATGAAGAAATGCAGCAAGTGCTATTCAAACGGAAAATAGATTTTAAAGTAAGGAACTTGATTTTAGTACCTGCTACTAACCCCTACTAGCTAGTACCTTGGGGAAATGTGTTTTTGAGTTCAATTTCTTCATCTGTTATATGGGAATAATTACATTTGCTATACATGTATCACAGAGTGATCAGGAAAGCATTTTGTGTATATCAAAGCATTAGAAATGGGTATTGTTGTGTTATTTTGAAAACACATTCTGGAAAAGTTTGTATCTCACTATTCCTGCTTAACATTCTGCCCCCAGAAGGCTTCTGCCTATTTAAAGGAGACCAAAGTGATAGATGAGCTGACACATCACCAATGTGGCTAAGTTGGAGCTAAGGGTGGATGGATCAGCAGAACACAATTCATGTAAAGCCTTGGGACATTCCTTCCAGCAGCTTTATTGCCATGTGGCCCATAAAGGAGACTGATTGACCTAAATTGCATCACATTTTTCTGATGAAGAAAAGGAAATCATTTAAGAAAGTTCTCCTAAATTCAAGCCTGCTCCTTATTCAATCACAGAACCCTCAAAGTTTCTTAAAAAAAAAAAAAAGCTTTAGAGGATTTATAGTGAAGACACACTTTAGACTCCAAACTTATTACAAAATTTCCCATCTGGCCTGAGATGGCAAATAGGATTATCCTTATTTCACAGATGGAAAATGGAGGTAAAAGAAGATTAGATGATTTGACAGAATTGAGAAGGAGTATGTCATGTTCTGGTCACCTGGCACACATTTTATGCAATAGGGTATAGGAGAAAGAAAAAGGAGTCATATTTAGAAAGATCTCATTTTTCGAAGCTTCAATATTTCCTGGAGTTCTGGGACCCCAGTGGATACTCAGCTAATCATTGCAATTGTTCCTTTTTGATCACTTGGGGCTACAATTCATGGGAAAATGTGACAGTTTGCAAGCTGATGTTGATTCAGTCTTTGGAGACCTCTAGAGAAGGACATTTCATAACTTTCCTGGCTATCAAAGAAGTCTGTCCCAGTCAACCAGTCTGATCTCTTAAATATCAGTTAACACTTGGGTATATGTGGCTGTGGACAGTAACTTTCTCTCTTTAAAGAGAGTTGCAGAGGTTCTAAAAAACCCAAATGCATCAAAAGATGGCCTGGAAATATACCAGGGGAAGAATATGCAATTAAACAAAGAGAAAATATAATTAATAGAGAGGATATAGTCAATTACCCTCCCTCCCCACAATAGTGATGTTGTCATTAAGCAAGGTAAAGGACTAACTGATCGAAATAAGAAGATTAGAAAAATTATAGACTAATAGAATATGAAAGTTAGAAGGGACCTCAGAAGTCTATAATTCAAAATTCCCTTATTCACCATTTCCAATAAGTGGTTACTTTTCCTTAAATAAATACATCCAGTGAAAGGTAGTTCTTTATTCCACAAGATAACCTAGTCAATTATTGGACAGCTCAAATTGTTAAGATATACCTGACCTGAAATCTGCGTTCTTGTAACATTTACACATTGGCACCTGGTGTTCCCTGTGGAACTCCAGAGAATACATCTCATTCCTCTTCTCAATAAGAACCCTTCAAATAACTGAAGACTTCTATTTTTTTTTCAGGTACTTGTTTTGGTTTTAATGTGCATTAGATGCATTTGGTGGTGGTGATGCAGTATTCACCTCAGATAGGGTTCTTTTGTCTTAGTGGCAGAATGGCCTGGTGGAATGAACCTTGACTCTGGAGTCCGGGGATCTGAGTTCAAATTGTTCCCCACATTTACTATATTTCTGACATTCATTAAGTCAGTTAAACTCTCTGAGCATCAAATCCCTAATCTGTAAAATGAAAAGGTTGGACTACAGTCTTGTGATTTAGCACAGGTTCCCTTAGCTTCAGCATTGTGCATTATTTTGTTAAGAGATAAAGGGTTTGGATTTTAGTCCCAATTCTATTATGAATTTCTGAGTGACATAGGAAAGTTTTCTTAAAATATTCAGAGCCTGTAACATGGGGATAATAATATTTTGAATCTCTACTTCACAGGATTGTTGTGAGAAAAGTACTTTGTAAACCTTAAAGCACTTATGTAGTTTTAGCAATTATTATGAGTATTATGGTGATAGGGCCAGAAAAGATCTTAAAGATCATATAGTTTAACTGTTTGGTGATATTACAGAAGCTTCAAAACATGAAATGATGTATCTGATGTTCTGTAGAAAAAAAATTAATAGACCCATAATTCAAACTCAACTTTTTGGCCATCTACTTCATAGCCTCCTTAGTTATCATCCCATCCCAATGAAATTTTACTTTGGTGTGTATTTTCCTGACTGGTGACTGCCTTTCTTTCATAGACTATTATTTCACAAAAGGTCATATGCATTCTTCAATTTACTCCCACTTCCTTATAGCCATTCCCTCTACAGTTTGAACAATCACCTTGCTACCTCCTCCCTCAAGTTATGGCATCATGAACCATGATCTAAACAACTCTAACATCATCCCTTGACCAGTTATCTCAATCTACTCTACCATAGATCCACTCATCAATCTTCCAAGGAACTTTGAAGACCAAAATGCTCCTTCCTGTCCACCACTTTCTCTCTCTTTATATATTGCCTCTCTCCTTAGAACGTAAGAGAATTTTATATCCATGACCCTAAGTCAGTTACAAGATTTCTTAGAAGTTCCTCCATTTCATCTAAAACAAATGTGATGAAAGCCTGAGTATTTTATTGATAATTTCCCTACTCCTCAGTTCAATCATACAGAGTGAAAAGCTCATTGATAAACATAACTGAAAACAACGAACTTCCTAAGTCATCCAAATGATTGCCTCAGTACTTTTGCCGAATAAGTTCCAATTGAATAGCAAAAATTTTGGCCACTATAGCCATTTCTACTTCTATCTAGATTTCAGAACCACAAAATCAGTACTGGAACTGGGGACAATTTAGTTGCAGTGGGAAGATATCTAAGGTATGAATATTCCTGTATGTGAGTTGAGACAGGTTAGAACATTGAAATCGAAGAGGTTAAGGAATTGAGAAGCTAAAAATTCAAAGTTGTTTGCCCTTATTAAAATATAAGATCCTCAAGGGCAGGGATTTTTCTTTCTTGTATTCATAACTCTAGCATTTCATAAAGTGCCTGGCATGATGCACACACTTAATACATGTATTTTCAAGTTTCATGATTTCAACAGAGGCAAATTTCAAAGATCACAGTAGAAAGGGAAGACAAAGGAGTTTGGGGGCTGGGTTACATCTGAGTTTACTGTTGGATGAGGTGAAAAAAATGGCATGGGTTCCCAGCCTAGTAGGCTCAATGGGTACAGTCTGTCTTGGATAGAGATACATGAAGCCCTAGTGGAATGGTAGGTAATGAGGAAAGAATGTTTTTCAGCAATGTTGGTACCTAAAATAAAACCTTCTTTTACCTGTAGCTAGTTCTGGTTTTATTAAACTTCCTCCAAGGGCTGCTACATATGCATTTGTTTCTCCCTGATTCACCATGATTCCATGGTGGCCATTTCCTCTTATTCCTTTCCTTGACTTTTGACTGATGGATTTTCCCATTTGCTTTTGGGCCTTGACCAAGGTCTCCAAAGCAGTAGAAGCTGCTTTTATTCTCTCCCTTCAAGTTCCTACCCCCTTGTTCTGTCAGCTCTCTATAGGGGAGTCGTAGGGAAAATGAACTTCCTTCTCAGCTTCTAATCATAGTCACCATTCTATATTACTTCCTTAGTCTAACCTTGGTACATTATAACTTCCATGTTCTCAAACCATAAATTAAAAGAAAATAAAAGTTCCTTTTAATTCTACCTTGTAGCATTTCATCATTCCCACTATTCCTCAAATTACTCAGTCCTATAGTTTCTCCCTCTAAAATCCTTTTTCCAATTCCCTCCCTGTTTTTAACCCTTCCTATCTCTCTCTATCATAAATATATATTAGTATATATACATGTATGTGTACACATATATTTATGAATATACATATATGTACACATGTCTTTATGAGTGTGTATTTGTTTTAAAATGGACTATTTTGTATCAAATCCTTTTACTAGACCTAGTTCTTTTTTAAATGCCTCAATACTTCTGTTTGATCTCTAACTCTTTCCTTCTGAATTCTGTACTAGTTATGAGTACAATAATATAACCCAAGAAACTTGGGAGAATAAGAGTTGAGGTCTAATGTAGCATTGGGGAAAGGAATTTAACTTTTGGAAGATCTAACCTCAGAGCAAAACTATTGTCCCAGAGTGATGTATCCAAGAAGAATCAGAACAAGCCCTACATTAATATGGGTTGTTTAAGGTCAGGAAGTAGAGGGCAAGAAATAAAGAACGTACTCCATGAACCAAGAGGTAATTTTTTTGCTTATAATATTGTTACTGATGATGGTAATCACATTGCTCTGAAAAGAAAACAGCTTTCCATTTCATTTCATGGTCTTAATGAATAGATCTCCATTTATGCTACTACAAAGTAGTTTCTGGATATGGTCTCTTCTCTTTCAATGTAGTTAGAATAATAGATGATCTTTTCTGCAATTACTGGGGAGTAATTAAATCTGTGGATTTTGCTGACAACTTCTACCAGCCAAGCACTCAGCCTTGTTCCTGGAGGTTTATTATATCAACTGGATGGCAGTTTTCCTGCACATCTCTGCCCCAGAGGAGGGGTTTCAGGCATGATGGTAGACAGCACCTTTTGAAAGGCAGACAGGGAACTGCTGAGCAGCATTTAAGGAGGGAAAGAAAAGAACGGTCTTTACCCTGGGAATCAGAAGAAAGGCGATTCAAATCTCCCCTATGTCATTTATTAGTTGTGTGATATTGGGCAATCTGATCATGACAGATGTCCAGCATGGCTGCTGGACCTGGAGTCAAAAAGAGCTATTCTTGGACAAGTCATTAAATCTCTCTAAATTTTAGTTTACTTAATGTCAAATGTGCATGAAAATACCTATATCACCAACAATCTTATGGGACTTTTATGAAGATCAGTCATGAAGTGCTATTAAAACATTGAAGTTATATAAATGTCACTTATTATTATTATGGAAAAGGAGTAGGATCTATGATTTTACTCATTTACTCATTTAGGGAACCCTGGGGGTGATAAAATTCTCTCTACATATGTAGGACAGCAACTTCTCTGCAATTATAGTTTTAGAGTGTTGCCTAGAGCATTGAGAATTTTGGTGACTTGCCCAGGGCTACATAATCAGTACATGCCAGAGGTAAGATTTAAACCAGATCTTCCTGGCTTCAAGGTCAGCTCTCTCTATCTACTCTTCTGTGCTGTTTCTCATTATTATTATTATTATCCTTCAAATATATTAGAATTGTATATTCCCAATGTCTATAGAAGACTTAAAATAGCAAAGGTTGCAGATATATAAATTCTTCTTTCTTTCTTTCCTTCTCTGAGCCTAGATATTAGCTAGATGGTGAACACTGATATTCTCAACCTATTATAAACTTAGTGATTCAGTGCCAATATCATAGGATCATAGATTTACAATAGAGTGGATCTTCAAGGTAATCAATCTACTGTAATGTAATATAATATAAATATAATTTAAACTTTGTTGCTGAGTTAATTTTTCTCAGACTTTTATAAAAAAAAAAACAGTGAGTTACCTGATTCAGATTTCTGAGATAAATTGTTACTAAGTTTTTAATAGAATAAGCACATAGTAGTCTCAGGAGACATAGGTTTAGCAGCTAGAGTAAACAGATTATTTGTACTCAGAAAAGGAGAGACGGGATTTTCAAAACTGAATCTGGTAAGGTTGAAGCTAAAAGTGTGGATATTACAGTTGCTATTGAGCAAATCTCACTGAGCAGGAAGAAGAGTTTGGAAGTAGAGAATTGGAAGAGTCCCCCAGTGGATTCATGTATTAATCAGTTTGACTGATACAATGTGTTCACTGAGATTATTCATCATGTATATTATGGATAACTCAATTTAGCCAGCAGAAACAACTATTGAACACAAACCCCACATTTATCAGGAAACTTTTATGAACAATTCTTAAGACATAAAAAGGCATTCAAGTTTACAATTACAAATTTTGAATTATTCTATAAGTATTTTCTTTTCTTATGTGCCTCCTTAGCAGGTTTTTGTGTACTCCCTCCCTCCCACAGATACTGAATGCCTGGATGGGATATTCTGACCCAGGCTTACAGTAAATTCTTATATTTATTCACATTTGTTATTTATGTATTTGATTTTAATATGTATACCTGTGATATTATTAGTGTTATTTCATTTGTATCCAACAGTTGTATAAATAGAACAACATATTGGTAAGGGCTTAAAAACTAGAGTGGTGAATAGCAAGGGTTGTTCTTTCCATAACAAGGCTATCTTGATGGAGTTTGAGTGTCACTATGTGGTGGTGGTTCTTCTCTGAGAATCTAGATCTTTCAACAGGAGGACAAGACAGAGTGAGAAAGCAAGTCAAGAGGAAGAAAAAATAGTTAGCTATACATACACACACAGGTGAGTGGTGCTAGGCACTACATGGTGGATGGCCATCCTATGTACTCTTTTCTTTTGTTGTTGTTGTTGTTGTTGATAGAATTTTAATTAATTGTTTTTTAACATTTTGCAATTCGGTTCTCTTTCTCCTTCCCACTCCTCCCCCATCCCCAAGAAAGAGATAACATGATATCGTTTGTACATATGTACATATATACCACATATATTTCCATGTTTATCATGTTATGAAAATAGACACATCACTTAAACTAGAGAAAAATCGATAGAGGAATAAAGTGAAGAATGGTATGCTTCAATCTACAGTCAGACTCCAGCAGTTTCTTCTATGGTGGCAGAGAGACTATTTCATCATGAACCCCTTGATGTTGTCCTGGATCCTTGCCTTGCTAATAACAATAGAATCATTCTCAGTTGATGATTGGGCATTATTGTGTATACTGTGTACAATATTCTCCTATTCTTCTCACTTCAAATTGTGTAATTTCATATGTCCTTCCAGACTTTTTAATGATTGTCTTATTTATCACTTCTTATGGCATAATCATATTCCTTTACAATCAGATACCAAAACTTGTTTAGTCATTCCTCAATTTATGGAAAACTCTTCACTTACCAGTTCTTTGCCACCAGAAAAAAGCTACTATAAATATTTTTGTTAAAGCTGGTGCTATTCCCCCTCTCTCTTTGATTTCAATTAATTAATTCAATCATCCTCCACTGCTCTTGCTTCCTTACCATATATAAATCAGTTATCAATTCTTGTCAATTTTACCAGTATAATATTTTCTACAACTATTCTCTTTGTTTCTCTCAAACAGCCATTACTCTTGTTCAGGCCTTCATCACCTCTAACCAACACTATAATGGTAGCCTCCTAATTGGGCTCCCAGCATTACGAATCTCCTTTCTTTAATCTGTCCTCTGCATATCTGCCAAAATGATAGTTCTAAAGTCCAGGTTTGACAATACTGTTACCCTACTTAATAAAGGTCACTGGAATCCTAGTATTCTTCTCGTTTGCATTTAAAACTTCAAAACCTTGCTTTAATTTACCTTTCTAGTTTTATTATACACCAGATTGTAGATTTCTCAGTCTCAATTCTAGCCAAAACACAGTATTCCATCTCTCACCACTTAATTGATGCCATAGACTATCTTATTCCTGGAGGCACTACCCCCCTTAATTCCACTTCATTTTTAGTTATGCCTGACCCTTTGTGAGCCCACTTGGGATTTTATTGGCAAAGATACTTGGGCAGTTTTTCATTTCCTACTCCAGCTCATTTTATAGATGAGGAAACTGAGAAAAAGAGGGTTGAGACTTTCCCAGGGTGACACAGATACTAAGTGTCTGGGGCCAGATTTGAATTCAGGAAAAGGAATCTTCCTGAATCTAGGCCCAACACCTATTAGCTGCATCACCAAGCTGCCCCTTAGAATTCTATTTCATTCTATTACCATCTCCTACATGAGACTTTTCCTGATTCCACTCATGCCATCTAGTTCTACTAGTTCATTCCACTAGTGCCATCTTCTTGAAATCACCATGTTTATTTTCAGTAAATGATTACATAGATAAATGTTTTCTCTTCATAAGAAGTACTCTTTTTGAGAGAAGGAAATATTGTACTTGTGTGTTTATATTCACAAAAATGGTGTAGGGATCAGTACATCATTGGCACTAATTAATGCCTGTTTGTTTTTTAATGATTACTGGTCACAAATTCTCTGAGATTTGGGTTCTGAGATATAAGATTAAAATGGTGGTAATATTTGTAGTTGTGATAAGGGCAAATTTTAAAATAATACACCAATGTGAATAATTATTATGTTATAGTATGTATTATATGGATTACAAAAGAATCAAAATCTCAGATGATTCAAAGGACAGTGAAGAAATACCTATCGGGCAAAAATAGACTACAGTTTCTTTTCAACATTTTTTTGTATATAGTATTGAAAGGAACATGTAAAATTTATTACATATATAAAAAGTAATTGAGAGTCATAATTTCACATAATCCTCGTTTTCTACTTTGTATATGGAATTTATTTATTTTTAGAATTTATGAATAAAAATAAAATAAAATGATTTTACATACAAGAAATGAATAAAAAAGATATTGAAATACTCCGAGGGAGCTGCAATTTCATTGATGTGAGTATTCCCTCCAATGTCAAGAATTGTAACCCATTCATGTTTTCTCATTCTATGCAGTTCTTATTCATATCTTTCAACTAATCATCCACACGATATGCTACAGGCCTACCTTTAGGTCTCTGGATGATTATATGGCCACGAAAGCAGAATAGAGGCCATTCGTCTGCTATCCTCAGTCACCGTGTGCTTAACTCTTCCTTTTGGGTCATGCATTTCATTGATGGTGCTCTGTGTGTGTATGTGTGTGTGTGTGTGTGTGTGTGTGTGTGTGTGTGTGTGTGTGTTACAATTAATCACTGGCAATGAGTCAGATTTTTCACTCATACCATATGCCAACCCCTTGCTCTTTTGAGGCTTTTGATTTTGATTTATTGGAAATTATAGTATTTAAAGGTTTGTAGCAATGTAACATTGCCGAAGAATTGTTGGTATTTAGTAGTTGCATTTTTCTGTCAGAGAGATGCTTATGGTTGCTGAAATCACTGTATCATCTCCCAAATGTGGTCCAGCCTTCTCTCTTCCTCATATTAAGTCCCAGTTCATTGTTCAACTATATTATCTACGCAGCATATTGTAGAGACTAACGCTCTTGACTGTCTAGCTAATTGTATATGTATACTATAAATATTTTTCATCCATTTTCTTTTTACTGTCTGAATTGTGGGACTGAATTCTTTTTTTTTTTTTTTTTTTTTTTTTTTTTTTTTTTTTAAATATATTTTATTTGGTCATTTCCAAGCATTATTAGTTAAAGACATAGATCATTTTCTTTTCCTCCCCCCCCCAACCCCCCATAGCCGACGCGTAAGTCCACTGGGCATTAGATGTTTTCTTGATTTGAACCCATTGCTTTGTTGATAGTATTTGCATTAGAGTGTTCATTTAGAGTCTATCCTCTGTCATGTCCCCTCAATCTTTGTATTCAGGCAGTTGCTTTTTCTCGGTGTTTCCACTCCCATAGTTTATCCTTTGCTTATGAATGGTGTTTTTTTCTCCTGGGTCCCTGCAAGTTGTTCAGGGACATTACACCACCACTAATGGAGAAGTCCATTACGTTCGATGATACCACAGTGTGTTTGTCTCTGTGTACAATGTTCTCCTGGTTCTGCTCCTCTCGCTCTGCATCACTTCCTGGAGGTTGTTCCAGTCTCCATGGAACTTCTCCACTTTATTATTCCTTTTAGCGCAATAGTACTCCATCACCAACATATACCACAGTTTGTTCAGCCATTCCCCAATTGATGGGCATCCCCTCATTTTCCAGTTTTGGGCCACCACAAAGAGCGCAGCTATGAATATTTTTGTACAAGTCTTTGTGTCCATTATCTCTTTGGGGTACAGACCCAGCAGTGCTATGGCTGGGTCAAAGGGTAGATATTCTTTTGTCGCCCTTTGGGCATAGTTCCAAATTGCCCTCCAGAATGGTTGGATCAGTTCACAGCTCCACCAGCAATGAATTAATGTCCCTACTTTGCCACATCCCCTCCAGCATTCATTACTTTCCTTTGCTGTTATGTTAGCCAATCTGCTAGGTGTGAGGTGATACCTCAGAGTTGTTTTGATTTGCATCTCTCTGATTATAAGAGATGTAGAACACTTCTTCATGTGCTTGTTAATAGTTTTGATTTCTTTATCTGAGAACTGCCTATCCATTTCCCTTGCCCATTTATCAATTGGAGAATGGCTTGATTTTGTGTACAATTGATTTAGCTCTTTATAAATATGAGTAATTAAACCTTTGTCAGAGGTTTCTATGAAGATTTTTTCCCAATTTGTTGTTTCCCTTCTGATTTTAGTTATATTGGTTTTGTTTGTACAAAAGCTTTTTAGTTTGATGTAGTCAAAATTATTTATTTTACATTTTGTGATTCTTTCTATATCTTGCTTGGTTTTAAAGCCTTTCCCCTCCCAAAGGTCTGACATATATACTATTCTGTGTTTACCCAATTTACTTATGGTTTCCTTCTTTATGTTTAAGTCACTCACCCATTTTGAATTTATCTTGGTGTAGGGTGTGAGGTGTTGATCTATTCCTAGTCTCTCCCACACTGTCTTCCAATTTTCCCAGCAGTTTTTATGAAATAGTGGATTTTTGTCCCAAAAGCTGGGATCTTTGGGTTTATCGTATACTGTCTTGCTGAGGTCGCTTTCCCCCAGTCTATTCCACTGATCTTCCTTTCTATTTCTTAGCCAGTACCAAATTGTTTTGATGACTGCTGCTTTGTAATATAGTTTTAGGTCAGGGACTGCAAGGCCCCCATCATATGTGTTTTTTTTCATTATTTCCCTGGATATCCTTGATCTTTTGTTCTTCCAAATGAACTTTGTTATGGTTTTTTCTAAATCAGTGAAGAAGTATTTTGGTAGTTCAATGGGTATGGCACTAAATAGATAAATAAGTTTGGGTAGGATGGTCATTTTTATTATATTGGCTCGTCCTATCCATGAGCAGTTAATGTTTTTCCATTTGTTCAAGTCTAGTTTTAGTTGTGTGGCGAGTGTTTTGTAGTTGTGTTCATATAGTTCCTGTGTTTGTCTTGGGAGGTAGATTCCTAGGTATTTTATTTTGTCTAAGGTGATTTTGAATGGGATTTCTCTTTCTAGTTCTTGCTGCTGAGCTGTGTTGGAGATATATAGAAAAGCTGATGATTTATGTGGGTTTATTTTGTATCCTGCAACTTTGCTAAAGTTGTTGATTATTTCAATTAGCTTTTTGGTTGAATCTCTAGGATTCTTTAAGTAGACCATCATGTCATCCGCAAAGAGTGATAACTTGGTCTCCTCCTTGCCTATTTTGATGCCTTCAATTCCTTTATCTTCTCTAATTGCTACTGCTAGTGTTTCTAGTACAATGTCAAATAGTAGAGGTGATAATGGGCATCCTTGTTTCACTCCTGATCTTATTGGGAATGCATCTAGTTTATCCCCATTGCAGATGATATTAGCTGTTGGTTTTAGATATATACTGTTTATTATTTTTAGGAATGACCCTTCTATTCCTATGCTTTCTAGTGTTTTTAATAGGAATGGGTGTTGTATTTTATCAAAGGCTTTTTCTGCATCTATTGAAATAATCATGTGATTCTTGCTAGTTTGCTTGTTGATGTGGTCAATTATGTGGATGGTTTTCCTAATGTTGAACCAGCCCTGCATCCCTGGTATGAATCCTACTTGATCATGGTGAATGATCCTTCTGATCACTTGCTGGAGTCTTTTTGCTAGTATCCTATTTAAGATTTTTGCATCTATATTCATTAGGGAGATTGGCCTATAGTTTTCTTTCTCTGTTTTTGACCTGCCTGGTTTTGGAATCAGTACCATGTTTGTGTCGTAAAAGGAGTTTGGTAGAACTCCCTCTTTGCTTATTATGTCAAATAGTTTGTATAGTATTGGGATTAACTGTTCTCTGAATGTTTGATAGAATTCACAGGTGAATCCATCAGGCCCTGGGGACTTTTTCTTAGGAAGTTCTTTGATGGCTTGTTGGATTTCAATTTCTGATATGGGATTATTTAGGAATTCTATTTCCTCTTCTGTTAGTCTAGGCAGTTTGTATTTTTGTATATATTCATCCATTTCTCCTAAATTGGTGTATTTATTGCCATATAATTGGGCAAAGTAATTTCTAATGATTGCCTTAATTTCCTCCTCATTGGAGGTGCTGTCCCCCTTTTCATCTTTAATGCTGTGAATTTGCTTTTCTTCCTTCCTTTTTTTAACTAGATTGACCAGTACCTTGTCTATTTTGTTTGTTTTTTCAAAGTACCAGCTTCTTGTCTCATTTATTAAATCAATAGTTCTATCACTTTCGATTTTATTAATTTCTCCCTTAATTTTTAGGATTTCTAATTTGGTTTTCTGCTGGGGGTTTTTAATTTGATCGCTTTCCAGTTTTTTCATTTGCATTTCCAATTGATTGATCTCTGCTCTCCCTTGTTTGTTAATATAAGCATTCAGGGATATGAATTTACCTCTGATTACCGCTTTGGCTGCATCCCAAAAGGTTTGGAAGGATGTTTCGCCATTGTCATTTTCCTCGATGAAATTATTAATTGTTTCTATGATTTCTTCTTTAACTAAACGGTTTTGGGGTATCATATTGTTTAATTTCCAATTGGTTTTAGATTTGGTTTTCCATGTACCATTACTAATCATTATTTTTATTGCCTTGTGATCTGAGAAGGCTGCATTCATTATTTCTGCTTTTCTGCATTTGTGTGCTATGTTTCTGTGACCTAATGTATGGTCAATTTTTGTGAATGTGCCATGTGGTGCTGAGAAGAAGGTGTATTCCTTTTTATCCCTATTTATTTTTCTCCATATGTCTATTAATTCTAATTTTTCTAAGATTTCATTCACTTCTTTTACCTCTTTCTTATTTATTTTTTGATTTGATTTATCTAAATTTGATAATGGTTGGTTTAAGTCTCCCACTAGTATGGTTTTATTGTCTATTTCTTCCTTCAATTCTCCTAGTTTCTCCATTAGAAATTTGGGTGCTATATTATTTGGTGCATACATATTGATTAATGATATTTCCTCATTGTCTATAGTCCCTTTTAACAAAATATAATTACCTTCCCTATCCCTTTTGATCAGGTCTATTTTTGCATTGGCTTTATCAGATATCATGATTACCACTCCTGCCTTCTTTCTATCAGTTGAAGCCCAGAAGGTCTTACTCCATCCTTTAATTCTGACCTTGTGGGTGTCAACCCGCCTCATGTGTGTTTCTTGAAGACAACATATGGTAGGGTTTTGGATTCTAATCCATTCTGCTATTCGTCTACGTTTTATGGGTGAGTTCATCCCATTCACGTTCAAAGTTATGATTGTCATTTGTGGACTCCCTGGCATTTTGATTGCCTTCCCTAATTCTAACCTTTTCTTCTTCGGCTCTACCTTTTAGTCCAGTGATTTACTTTGAAACAGTCCCCCTTGTCCCCTCCCTTGATGTTTCCCTTTTTAGTCCCTCCCTTTTTGTTCCCTCCCCCTCCCCCCTCTCTTACCCTCCCTTTTTGTTCTCCCTCTCCCCCTCCCCCCCTTGGTTTTCCCTTCTCCTTACCCTTGTTGGGTAAGATAGAATTCAAGATCCCAATGGATCTGGAGGTTTTTCCCTCTCAGAGCTGCTTTCCCTGAGATTGAGGTTTAAGTAACCCCCCCCCCTCTCTTCCTCTCCTTCTTATAGGAGTTTTCTTCCCCTCCCCTTCCCATGTGAATCTTTGTGTGAGAATGATTATTCTATTTGGTCTTTCTTTACCCCCTATTTATACATTACATTTTCCCCACATGTTAGTATACATAGGTTGATATAAATGTAGTCCTTATAGAAGAGAGTTTGAGTAAAAGAAGAAGATAACATTTTCCCCTTTCCTTAATATTTACCTTTTCAGGTATTCCTTGCTCTTTGATTTTCGGTATCAAACTTTCCACAGAGCTCTGGTCTTTTCTTTGCAAAAAGTTGGAAGTCTTCTATTTTGTTGAATGCCCATACTTTCCCTTGGAAGTATATAGTCAGTTTTGCTGGGTAGCTGATTCTTGGTTGGAGACCCAGCTCTCTTGCCTTTCTGAAGATCATGTTCCATGCCTTACGATCATTCAGAGTAGAACTTGCAAGGTCTTGGGTGACCCTGATTGGCATTCCTTTATATCTAAATTGTCTTTTTCTGGCTTCCTGTAGGATTTTTTCTTTTGTTTGATAGCTTTGGAATTTGGCAATTACATTCCTGGGAGTTGTCTTTTGGGGGTTTAGTGTAGAAGGTGTTCTGTGAGCTCTGTCAGTGGCTGTATTGCCCCCTTGTTCTAGAATCTCTGGGCAATTTTCTTTGATTATATCTTGTATCACCATGTCCAGTTTGGTGTTTATTTCTGGCTTATCTGGGAGTCCAATTATTCTTAAATTATCCCTTCTCCCCCTATTTTCCAGATCTATCACCTTGTCGGTGAGATATTTTATGTTCTCTTCTAATTTCTTGGTATTTTGGCTTTGCTTTATTGATTCTTGCTCTTTTACACGATCGTTGTCTTCCAGCTGCCTGATTCTGGCCTTTAAAGCCTGGTTTTCTTTTACAGTTTGGTCAAACTGGTTTTGTAGATGCGTGAATTTCTTTTGCATTATTTCCAACTTTTCCTCCCAGAAGGCTTCCATCTTTTTGGTCATTTCTGATTCAAATTCTTCATAGGTTTGTGGAGAGTTTCCATTTCCTTTGGAAGGTTTTGGAGCATTTTCTTTTATATTATCTTCTGTCTGCTCTGTATTTTGTATTTTGGCTCCATAGAATGTGTCCAAAGTCGCCCCTTTCTTCTTATTTTTCTTGGTATTTTGGGGCTTCTGTGGTTCTGTGGAGTTTGTCATCTCTGAATGTGGACGATTAGTTTTTCTTGTCTCTTTCTGGTGTTCAGAGGCAGTCCTGGGCAGATAGTTCTATGGGCTTTCCCTGGGTTAAACTGAATATGACTCACTGGAACTGGAATGGAAGGGTCGGACCACAAGGCCACACTCTCCCCCTGGCTCGCTTTCCGGAAGTTGCCTTCAGAATCGCTGGCCGTGAGGCTGTTTCGTCGGCCTGCGGGGGGATGGGCTGCCGCTTCCCCAAGCTCCGAGAGCACAGACTTTCACTGAGACTTGGATAGCAGGATCCAGCCCGTGAGGCTGTCTTGCCCGCCCTGAGGGTTGCTGTTGTTTTGACCAGCTCTCTGCAGCGGAAGCCCCAGGCAGTAACTTTCACCGGGACTGTAGAAGGCCCTGAGGGTTGTTGTTTCCGAGGACCCTGCTCTCTGAGCCGGCCGGGCTGCGGCTTCCGGGAGCCTTGGACTCTGCGCTCCTACCCCTGAGGTCCGAGTGATCTCGGGTTCTGGCTTTTAAGGGGAGCCGTACCTTTTGAACCGGGTCCAGGTCCAGGAGGAGGGTTCCCAGGGTCTGTGCTGTTGATCGTTTTGAATTTCGGCGCCTTAGGAGCTTATCGTTTGAGATTGGTCGGGAAGGGTTTTCCGGAGATCTGAGCTTTAGCTTTCTCTAAGCCGCCATCTTAACCGGAAGTCTCAAATGACTTTTTCGTGGGACTGAATTCTTTTGGGTACTTAGGAATTTCACTTGGGAGAATGCAGTCTTCTGTGGCTTGATGTAATAAGAATAAAACCTCTCATTAGCAGAAGCATCTATTCTAGATGATCTCAGCATTGCACTAAGGCAAACACCATGACACCTTACAGATTGTCACCCTTTGCCACTTTTGAGTTATAGGAACTTACCTCAAATTATTTCTTCCTCTTTTTCATCTTTTTCCCTGTTTCACAGTTGAGTGGAATATATTTCTGTACCGCAAAATATGTGTGTATGTGTTTTGTATGTATATTCCTTCTTTTGACCAGTTCAGATAAGAGCAAGGCTCAAGCATCAGTTTACTCCCCTCAACCCTTCCTCCTTATTGTATATATACCCTGAATATGAGATAATTTCCTTTAATTTTCCTTTCCATTGTCCCCTCTTCCCTTCTCTTTTCACTCTTTTTTTTTTCAGAAATAAGAGAACCTCTCCCAGATCCTATCTAATTGGACCACCAGTGTGGCCTCTGATGATGTTAGGTTTCCAAGGAACCAGATTTATCATTTCTCTCTATTTGAATATAAACAGTTTATCCTTACCTAAGTAAGGATTTACCTTTCTCATTGTTTATTTGTGTTTAATTGTAAAGGTAAGCATATATAAAGGTACACTTATGTTTCTCTCCACTCATGTTTGGATTTTGAAGTTTCTCCACAGCTGTGAGCATTTCATCTGAAATGCTTGAAAGTTCTCTATTTCATTAAAAGTTCATCCCCTCACCCCCAACTCAAATTTTCTTCATAAACAATTCTTGACTTTAAGCTCATATATATAATATTGTCTATCAAGTTTTCTTCTCCTTTATAGCAGTGGCTGCTAAATCATGTGTGATTTTGACTGTAGCTTTTGATACTTGGATTCTTTCTTTCTTGATCCTTGCAGTATTTTTTCTCTACCTACAGGCTTTGGATTTGGGCTATAATGTTTCTGGGAGTTGTTAATTTGAATCTTTTTTTAGGAGGTGACTTTCTATTTCCATTTTGCCTCTTGTTCTAAGACATCTGGGCAGTTTTACAAAATTTCTTGAATGAAATATCAAGATGATTTTAATAATATTTTTCCTCAATTATGTGTAAAATAATTTTTAATCTTTTTTTAATTTGAGCCAAATTCTTTCTCTCCCTTCCTTGACACCCCCCCATGATAGAAAGCAACCTGATATAGATTTTACATGTACAATAAAATAAATTCCATATTAGTCCTTTTGTGAAAGATAACAACCAAACCAACACAAAACAATTAAAAAAGGAATTGAAGTGAAGCATGTTTTGGTTCATATTTGGATTCCATCAGTTGCCTCTGGAGGCAGATCATATTTTTCATTATGAGTCCTTGAGGTTGGTCTTAGGTCGCTACTACTGCTGAGAAAAGCTAAAATATTCAGAATTGTTCACCATACATTATTGCTGTTAAAGTGTATAATTTTCTGGTTTTACTCACTTGATTTTGCATCAGTTCAGGTAAGTCTTATGACTTTTTCACCCATCCCAATTGGGATCCTCCTAGTCTGAGCTCTGCAAGCTCATGACTTAGGTTTGGGTGTGATAAAGAGTAGGTTGCTCCTGGAGGCAGCTACTATGAGCCAGCTGGAATGATCTATTGATTCAGGGTGGCAGAATTGTAAGCTCTTTTTTTGTCTGGGTTTCTTGCCTTTTTTATTCCTCTGGAGGCTGGGCTAGACCCTGCTCTGTACCTGGAGTCTTTAGTCTCATCTCTACTACTTTTCCTGAAGACTTTTGAATTTCCTCTTATCCTAATATACCACTGAAGACTTCCCTAACACATGGCCCTTTCTCAGGCCTTCTGGCATCTATGATCTAGAAGTGGGTAGGAAGAGTAAAAAACACCAGTCACAATGCCCTGGTTTAAGTCTCCTCTATGGATCTGACTCCTCCTTTTGTTCTTGTGCTCAGCCTTCTTCTGTATGCTGGACTGTTCCCACATGACATAATCCTGGCCTATGTCTGGCCTATCTCAGTTAGGCTGGACAAATGGCTCACTGTGACTATTTCTGAATTTCCAAGGTCAGTATGGTGCATTTTCTAGCTGTGTTAAAGTTTTTTATGGAGGGAGACTTAGGTAATGGTTCTTGCCACTCAGCTATTTAGTCTCTGCTTTCTCCTCAATAACTTTGAAATTGAGTTACTTTCATCATAGACCTGTTCTGTGTATATTTTGTCCCAGTTAGCTGTTTTTACCATCTTTCTTTTCTTTGGTGCAGTTTCTCAACTGTAAAATGGTGACAGTTCTTGTGAGGATCAAAAGAGGTAATATTTGTAAAATGTTTACCACAGGTCCTGTCACATCTTAAACATTTAATTAAAGCTTATTTCTTTACATCCTTTGTGAACGGGAGCTTGAGAGGTCATTTTACTAATCTCTCATTTATAGATAAGAAAATTGAAGCTCATGGAGATAAATAATTTGACAGGGTCACACAAGTGTCAGAGGTAGGATTTGAAACAAGGTCTTCTTGACTTCCTGAACTTTCAGGTTCAGCATTTTGTCTCCTAGTTGTGATCATCTTTTTCATACTTAACTCTGTCCCATGGAAAGTAGATATATTTTATTGTTGAGAGTATATACAAAGGCCTCTTAGAATCTCCTAAAGTTTGCCCTCAGCTGGCATAGCCTTCAAGAACCTGGAGTTATCTTCATGCCACCATGAGTGTTAGAGTAGGGTTATTGTGCACATGATCTAGCACTGATCTTCCAACACAATGACAGATGTGCTGGATGTGGCATAAAATAAATTATCAAGGTAACTTTTTAAAAATTTTAATGAAAGGTATATTAATTTCCCAATTACATGTAATAACAAATTTAAACACATGTTTTCCAAAATTATATGATCCAAATTGTCTTCCTCCCTCCATTCCCTACACCCTCTCAGAGATGGTAAGCAATTTGATTTGGAGGTAATGTATTTTTGAGGAAACAAAGGTAGAGTTGTTAAACAGATAGTGAACATGAAGAATAATCTGTATGTTGCATTGATGCTCTTAAAATTTTTAAACACTTAGAGGGCTCTAACATTTTTGATATCATCACTTATAGGAATTTGTGGTATGGTAGAGTAAGAATCACAAAGGAAGGGAACTCTTGGATGGCTGTAAATTAGAATGGAAGCTCCTTGAGATGAGCTATGGTTTAACTTATCTTTATAGACTTAGTGTTTAGCACAGTGCTTGCCATAATAGTGCTTAACAAATGTTTGTTCATTAACTTTAATCTATAACATTATAGTAATTATTCAAATTGGCAAGTTCTTGGATTTATTAGAAGTATTTGACATGTAAGAAATGCAATGCTTTTATTACAGACTCATGAAGTGAGGGGCAGATGTGACATTTTAGGAGGATTTCTTTATTCTCTTGGCTCATAGTTCTTATTCAGGATTTCTGAGGCATTATATACATATTATACTTCTTCTCTTTCCCCCATATATGTCAATATTCTAATTCTCTGATTGTAAACTATAATATAAAAAACAGAATGTTATTTAAAAGAAAGAAAATAAACCTTTGATTGGAGCAATCATTCATTCCCAGCAATACCATCACTTATCATTGTGAGAATCATCATAGATTTACTTAAATGCAGAACAACTATTAGAAATTATCTAAACCAAGTGCCTCATGTTATCATTGATGAAACTGAGACCCTAAAATGTAAAAATAAGTTTCTAAAAGTCACACAGGCAGTAAATAGTTAAATTAGGGTTTGATATCAGGTGTTTTTATTTCGAATTGATTTTTTACTGGATTATTCCATCCATCTGTGAAGACCCTTCATCTGATCTTTGGAAAGGTCCTTTCTAGCCTGTGTCTTTATATCACTCAAAGCAAATGGTGTTTATGATACCCACCTTATGCCCTATCCCTTCTCCTCAACCTCCTTTCATAGTTATATAGCACATAGTGTAAAGTAGTAGTTTTCTACAGTTTGTCATTCCTTTATTGTCATCTCCTCCCTAGTAATCCAAGGGAAAAAGACTTCTTAGTCTTCTTTTTCTTTTCATGTTGGCTTTTCTTTCTCATATACAAACCTTTCTTTTTTCCCTTGATCCATTTATTTATAATGTTTCACGCATCCTTATGCATAGTCATTATATTTTCCCAGCTGGCAAATGAAGGTAGAAAGGATAACCATCTTATCATTCATTATAGATAGCCCTCCATGAGAATCTGTTGATTAGGATATCATAATGGTCAAGAATTTGACCATTAAGCCAGTTGTTTAATTCCACATAATTATGTCAGTAATAAAAAGTAATGCAACTCAATGTCCCAAATCTGAGCAATTCTTGAGAAATTTACCTCTATCAGATCCACTGTAAGTGCTTGACCTCAATTCCTATTCTTTAGTAAGGAACTCGGTGGAGAGATGTATAATTTTTCACATACTTGGATGAATGTATACTGTTAACTAATAAAACTCAAATCCTCAATCTCCCACTACTTTCAACATGTCCTTCCCTTTCAAGTAAAATACAACAGCCCTTTGGGCCTTGATTTATCTGGATTTAGCTCTTCATTTCTCTTTGTTCATGGAAATATAACCTAAATTACCTCCTTCGCATGGTATCGTGCTAGACGTCATAAGAAAATACTAGAAAGCACAACAGTCAAGCACAACAGCTGCAGGTTGTGATCAGGAGATTTATTTATCTAACTTTCCTTTATGAATACTCCCAGATGAACAAAATCATTTGTAACGTTAACGGAAATATAATCTGTATGTAATGGCAAGAAAGCAAAGGACAGGTGGCCCAACATGCCCAATATTTGGCCCAGATGTTAACAATTAAATATTGTGTTGGCAGCCAGTGTGCAGTAGACAGGGGATTGATATATACATGGATGAAATTATTAACTAGAGTGTTTCTACCATCCAATTCACATTAATCAGTACTTGAAGTTGAGACTAAGAAACAATGTATTTCAACAATTCAATTCAAGAAGGTTTTATGAAGTGCCTGACTTGTACTAGGCAATGGTGATACAAAGACAAAAATGAAATAACTATTCCCTGTCCTCAAAGAACTTGCACTGAATTGGGATAGTGCACATAGATAAAACCAAAGCAAAAGACATGGAAATTAAGTATAAAGTGGTGGTAATGTTTCCTGTTAGGGGTGTGGGAGTCCTTTCTTGATTCTTGAAGTTTATTATTAGAACTAATCTATTTCCAATTTAATATTTCCAATTTGATCATTATGAAACAGCATTTATGGAATGCCTATTCTAGTGTGCCAGACAATGTAGAAGTGAACAAACCAATAAAGCCCTAATGTCCTACACTTCTTGAAGTTGATTCTCTAAGACAACTGAAATGTAATGAAGCCTACTAGCAGTCCTGGTCATGAGAGTGAAATCGTGAATTTCCCAAAGGGGAAGATAAATGTATCACTTTGGCTAAGGTAGGAAATTGCTATTAGATATCAACTATTTGTGCTATTTGATAGTTCCTGGATGAGAAATTGTATCTCTCATACACAAAAAAATGACCCCTGTTAGGCACACTATGTCCCTTAAGCAGATTACAAGGAAGAAGCTGCAGTGTTTGGACTTGATACTTTGCCTGTGAGTGTGGCATCTTTATCAAACAATGAACACAAGAGTCTGATCAAAGAGATTAACATCCCAATCAAAACAATGAGTTATTGGCTAAGGACTTTTGTTTGGAGGCATCAGAGAGGCACCCTCCTCTGCAGAATATGGATGTGCCCATTGCTCTCTTGTTTAGAGTAGTCACATGAACCCTGATGGGTTTTCAAGGGTTGCAGATGCTTCCAAGATGACTGGCTGACTGGGACACAGGAGATGGATTCTGGTTTGAGGAATCACCCTTACTGTATTGTCTATAAAAGGGAATCGACAAAACCAGCTTCCCTTCTTTTGTACTTCCCTTTTTCTTTATTCAGAAGATATATCAACCTCAGGCAATGTCAATCTCTGGGCTGGGGGTAAAGAATGATGAGAGAATTCTATAATTCTGCACGCTATTTTTTCTAACAATTCTGAATGTCTGACTGAGGTGGGGCATATAGAAGTTATATAGTTTGCCTATAAATTTCTGTGTGTTAGTCTGAGACCAGAGATTCTAAAAGTCAACCTTCTCAGCCTAGGAGATACCAATAGCTGGGGCATTGATAGAATTCTTTCATAAGCACATAGACTTGTAAATATCCACATGGCCTAAAAGGGCAGTTCATGGACAATGGTTGAGTGATCCCAGATAATAGTCTTCTCTAGGAAAAAAAGAGATTTCTAAGGCATTACTGGCTTTGGGGATTGCTATATGGTTTATCCTAAGGTCAAGTGTTTAGATATTAGAACTTCTAGAGAAAGAAGATGAGGGCCCACATAATTACTTACATTACACCATTATTTTGGCAAGAAGATGAGTCTTTCCCACCTATTTCCTAAACAGTAGCCAGCTTTCAATGCCACATTGAAGCAACATATATATATATATATATATATATATATATATATACATACATATATATATTCAAGGCAGGTTTGACAGGAAGAAGAGTTGTCATTTTGTTTTTTAGAGTTAATTTCTATCATGAAAAGTATAAAGTCTTGGAGAGTTTCATAAGGTTAATAAAAGAACTCACTAGAATGCTGTAACGACTGTGAAAGATTTGTATGTTTTCTGTATCTATTGTTTACTGTGACTCCTTGCATTTTTTTGGTGGAGTGAAATAAAAACTCTCCTAAAGGGCAGCTTGTAATATATAGATATTTATTGTTCAGTTGTTCAATTTGGTCCTTTTGTAGCCATGTCTGACTCTTCACGACCCCATTTAATGGTTTTCTTGGCAAAGACAATAGAGTGGTTTACCATTTCCTTCTCCAGTTCATTTTACAGATATGGAAAATAAGACAAAGTTAAGTGAGTTGCCCAGGGTCACATAACTAATAAGTGTCATATTTGAACTCAAGTCTTTCTGAGTGCAGGCCCAGTAGCTGCCATCTAGCTACACCCCATATATGTATACATATATATGTATACGTATACATATATATTATATGCTTACATATTTATATGCATATAACTGTTCCTGCCTTATACACACATGCATACACATAGACTACACACACACACATATATATATGTATATATATATATACTGAGCACAATGCTGAGTCTACTATAGATTATATTTTCTATGTTCAGCAGGTAATTTATATGCATATCAGAAATTTTATATGACTTTCAACAGATGGTAAATAAACTAACAGGAGGTATGTTTTTATTATATATTGGCGAGAGGGGATAATAATATTCAGAAAAACATATTGAGCTAAAAAACTAAATAAAACATTTAAAAAACCCATTTTAATGTCTTGGGAGGAGGGAGGACAAGAAAGGTAAATTCGAATGCTTTAACATCTGTTCTTAGTTGTGTTACTTGTGAAAATCTGCCTGTGTCAGGTTTTTTAAAAAATTGTGTTTCTGGGGGCAGCTGAGTGGTTCACTGAATTGAAAGCCAGCCCTAAAGGTGAGGCATCCTAGGTTCAAATCTGGCCTCAGACACTTCCTAGCTGTGTGATCTTGGGCAAGTCACTTAACCCCCATTGACTTGTCCTTACTCCTCTTCTGCCTTAGAATCAATATTGATTCAAAGCAAAAAGTAAGGGTTTAAAAAAATTGTGTTTTTAATTGTAATTCTTGAGATCCTAAGAAAATATCATTGTTATTTGAATAAAGACATTTAAATGACAGGAAAATCTAAATGTGGGACAAGTCAGCAGCAAGTTCAAGATGAGACTGAGATATGAAACCAAATGGAAAAGATTTTTCACTTTTAAGAAAAGGAAGTTTTTTAGCTTTGCAGCCAAGATCAACTCACTTGGGTGCAATGTTTTGAGGCTTATCAAGTGCTTTCCTCAAAACTATTCTATGAGTAGTGTGACATTATAGACCTGGGCATAGAATATACTTCAGAGACTATCCAGGCTCTTCATTTTACATACAAGGGCAAATGAGTTAGAGCTGGATTTAGGATCCAAACTCATGTTTCCTGCCTCCAGTGCTAGCACTCATTCCAACATACTGCATTTACTGCTGTACTAGTACACATGATTGGACTATTATGTGGTCTGTTTGACACCTAGGAGGTATAAGAAATTCATTTTTCAATGAAGTTAAAAGAGTACTGTATTAAGAGTCAATGGATTTAGACCTGTACCACAGCTTTACTTCTTAGTAACTTTTGCCCTTTTTAGCAAATGGTTTTGCTTCCCTGAGCCTCAGTTTCTTTATCTGTAAAACAAGAGGTTGTATTAGATGACCTCTAAAGTCTTCTCTAATTCATAAATTACTTCTTCCCTGAATAGTTATATACCAAAAGCACAGGGCTTGGCACCTACTAGATGATTAATATACATGTTTTCCTTCCCCAGTTAAAAATAGGCTTAAAAATCATATGAATTATTAAAAGATGATGTATTTTCCCTACCAAAGAACAGATTTGAATGGAGACACTCTTTGTGGAGTCAAAAAAGAAGGGGCATTGATAGAGTTTGAGGGGGGGAATATAGGGTAAACCTGCAAGAAGGGTAGTCTCAGAATAAATGACTGCATTTCTCTGTTTTGTTAAGTGCCAGCCTCATGCAGACTACTCAGAAGATCTCAGAAATGATGCTGCTCACTGTTTGCCCTGAATTTCCTCATTCCCTGAAGGACAATCTGATATAGGCCTTTAGAATAAAAGGCAGCATTTCATTTTTTAATTGTGTTTTAAATTGTCGAGTGCTTTGTTTTCATAAAAGCTGGAAGACCTGGCAAGAGGCACTATTATTCTTGGGCTAAGAAACAAGAAGAGATAACTTTAATGTGATGTTTGGTTGGGAATAACAACAACAGAAAGGCCAGTGTTATTTTGAATGTGAGATAAGAGCTCGAGCTTGTCCTGTGGTAAACAGTCTGCTGCATCCATCTAGCTGTATTAATCTAGCCCTGATGGAAATATGGTGCTGAATTGTGCTTCCATCTGGTGGTACTCTATGAGACCTACAGTGTACTTTGCTCAAGACCAGAGGAAAAAGCAGGCAAGTGAGTTTGGTAAAGATTTCGAACTAGAAGGGATCTGTCAAGTCACTTCCTTCATTTTCCAGAGGCAGTAACTGAGGCTCTGAGAGGTTAAGTGAAGACCTATCAGTTTTGCCTTTGTAGCATCTCTCCAAGCCTCCATTTGTTCCCCTCATCTTCTGATGCAGCCACCACCCTGATAAAGTGTCTCCACTTTGTGCCTGGAATATAGCAATAGCCCAATGGTAGGACAGCCCATTTTAAAGTCTCTTCCCATTCCAGTCGATCTTCACTCAGCTATCAAAATCATCTCACAAAAGTTTAGATCTGACTATGTTATCCCCTATTCTACAAACTCCAGTGACTTCCTATCTGCTTCAGAATCAAATATAAAATCCTCTGACATTCAGGACCCTTCATAACCTTCCCCCTCCCCCTGCCTTTAAAACCTTCCCAAATGTTACATGCCACAAACTTTGTTTAGTGCAAATGACACTGACCTTGAGCAAGATGTTCTCTTTCTTAACTCTTGGGTGTTTTCATTGACTGCCCCCCAAGCTGGTCATAGTCTCTTCATTTCTTCCTCCTGGCTTCCTTCAGGTGCTAGCTAAAACTGTACCTTTTACAATAAACTTTTCCCAAATCACTTTAATTATAATGTTTTTCCTCTTGTTGTTTATTTCCAATTTATTCTGTATATATGTTATTTGTACCTAATTCTTTCTTTGTTTTTTTAAACCTTTACCTTCTATCTTAGAATCAATACTGTGTATTGGTTCCAAGATAGAAGAGTGGTAAGGGCTAGGCAATGGGGGTTAAGTGACTTGCTCAGGGCCACACACCTAGGAAGTGTCTGAAGCCAAATTTGAACCCAGGACCCTCTGACTCTAGGCCTGGCTCTCAATCCACTGAACCACCCAGCTGCCCCTGAACCTACTTAATTCATTGTCTCCCCCACTAGACTGCAAACTATTCAAAATCAGAGACTGACTTTTATTTTTTCTTTGTATTCCCAGTGCTTAACACACTAGAATACAAATTTCCTGGCACATAGGAGATACTTAATAAACATTTATTGACTCACAACTGATATAGGAAGTAAGCAATAGAACTGGGATTTGATTTTCTGACTTCAGATCCAGCAGTTTTCCCCCTAATCCCTCAGTCTTAAGGTGCCCTCTCACTTATTTTTTCCTTCAGTGGCCTTCACCAAAACTAAGACTCTTTTTCTTAAATGCCTTAATCATTTCCCCCCTTCATTCTTCATAGTTCCCTCACTTAAGGTATTAGATATTGAATAGCCTCAAATAATCTCTATATTTATCAAACAATTTCTGGTAAACTCATTTGTAGTATCATAAGAGTGAGGCTGATGGCTTTGTGCAATTCTGCCTCAATTAATCCAATTCCAGAGCAAGTCAAGACATCCCTCTAAGAGGGCATCAGTCATCTTCAAAAACAAAGGATGAATAATGACAGCATCATAAGATTTGGAATTAGAAAGGGCTACTCAGGTTGTAACTGTTAGTCTGGTTCTATTGAAACCAAGAACATGTGGACTTGGGGAGTAGTATTCAATTCAACAAATATTTATTAAGTATATAATATATTCAAGACAGATTGCTAGACACCGGAAGGTTAGATAAGGCTGGAAAAACAGCCTAGTGCTTGATTATGAAGGACCTTGAATGATAATCAAAGGAATTTGAACTTCCCTTAATAGGTCATTGGGAGCCACTAAAGATTTTTGAGCAGGGGAGTGACAGAACTCTATTTATATATAAGGAGGGCTAGTCTGGCAGTGACCATAAAGATAGATTGGAGGGAGGCAGTGAAAAGAAGAACCAGATAATTATTGCAGTAGTGTAGGAAGTTGGGAAAGAGGAGCTGGGCTATATCCTTGGTAATGGGAATAGGGATGGGGAGGGGGATAGGAATGTAAGAGTTGCAAGTCTTAATATCTGTGTATATATCTATAAAGGCTGACAAGTCTTTATATCTGTATATATACATAAAGGTTAGGGAAAGGGAAAAGTCAACTGGGAGGTGGTAAAGATGTTACTTATCAGCAGTCAAAGGGAGGAAATTAAAATGTTTATATTTAGTTAGTCTAAGTATTGGTATGTCTCACATTTCACAATTGACATGGACCTAAAACATTACTTGAAAACTGATCAATTGAATTAAAATTAAAAATATGAGGGATTCATTCAAGAAATGTCATGCTAAATTCTTTAACAAAAGTGAAGAAAACAATTTTTTTAACTCAGAATCACCATTGAGTCTTCTTTTATAGTAATAGATTTTAGAACTGATTGTAATGTGGTTTCTGTAAAGAAAGGCATATTTAATTTCTCAGATCACGTAATTTATTCCTGTAATGTGGGCCTAAATCAGAACTCATTACCCCGTTACCATCACACCCCATAATAATTAGCATTTATATTGAGCTTTAAGATCAATAAAATACCTTAGAAATGTTTTCTCACTCATTTCCCCAAAAGCCCTAGAAAGGAGGTATCCTCATCCCCATTTTTAAAGATGAGAAAACTAAGGCAGATACAGGTTAGCTGATTTGCCTAGGGTCACATAGCTACTAAGTATGTGAAGCTGGTTTGAATTCAGATTTTCCCAATTCTAGGCTTGGCACTCTATCCACGGCGCCCTCTAGCTACCTCAGTACTTTTCTCTACAGTGAGTTTTCTGGTGGTAATGAAAAGGACCAACACCATGTTCCTGTGTGGGAAAGCAGTGAGTAAACAGAGCTTGTGGGCTAAAGTTATAAACATCTCCTGCCTGTTTATTAGGGCTAATGTAATTATACTTAACTAGGCCAAGAAGTAAGAGGTAGAGACTCACTCAGCACAGGAGGGAAAAAATAGGCTGACCTCTGCATATGTGAAGGACTCCACTGGGCAGAGAAAGGGGAAACCAGGAAGGGCATCAGCCCATGTCTGCCTTCTTACCAAGCTAGTAATGAGGCTCAGAGGAGCCCATCTCTGGCCAGCCAATTGAGCTGTGTCTCTCCCACCGCTAATTCCTATGAATCCATGAAGGGTAACTGGGGATGCAATTAGAGAGAAAAATATTTTTCACAGTCTTATTGTAAAATGATCCGATTTTTATATTTCTCTTTCTTTTCCTAAAAAGGATATACAACCTGGAATTAGAGAAGAATAATGAAATGTTCATCCCAGGACTTTCTTTTGGTCTTCCACATCAAAGACTGGTTTCAGTTTTGAACTTTAGAAGTAAAAAAGAACATAGAGATTTAAAAAGAAAATGTAAAATGTAATGTATGTATGTATGTCACATTAGACATATTTCCAGATATTTGGGCTCTTATTGACATATGTGTTAATTGACAAAATGCAATATAAACTGTATGAACATTTAAGTCATCTTGAAAATGCTAAATAGTATTATTTTTCTTAAATCAATAATGAATCTTGATGCTTTTTTTCCACTGAAAGGTAGGTGAAATTCAAATGAGAGAAGAGTTCTCAATCTGTATTTCTCTCTCAATGGTAAATTTCTCAAAAACATTCTAGACTCAGACAAGAAGTTTGGAATTAGGGGAAATTGAGTCCTCCCACCAGTAGGAATGAGGATCAGTGAATGCTTTTTGACTGTCCAGTCAATTTTGACTTCAAAAGCAGCTTTCAAGGGTAGAAACCCCATTTTGTCTTGTTCATTAAAAAATAGGTATGGAAAGGATAGGGAATCTCAAGAAAATTACAAATTGTCACAGATTGGTAGATAGATAGATTGGTTATTAATTAAATTTAAAAATATTTCTATTTTGCCCTAATGTTTTAAGGTTTAAAATTTACAGTAAGCCCCTAAGGGACTTTTTAATTTCTTCCTAAGCATGATAGCAACAAAGTTACTCATACCTTTATGGATCTATGAACTCACAGAAATAGGTACTCCACTCAGCGATGTAAATTATGACTCATCCATGCCCTGAATGTGTTTGCCCCTGGTTTAAAACAAACAAACAAACAAACAAAACTGGCCACTGGGATTCATTCAAGTTCATGCACATTTTCTTAAAGGCAGTCTATCACTTGCTCTGGTTCACTTGCCCTGATATTATTTCTCCTGGCCCTTCTTGGCTATTCTCATGGCTACACTGCACAGGCACTCAATACTGACTTAAAAAGAAATAACTTGAAGTGCCCAGTGAAATCCTGGACAGACTCAAGTATCTTAAAATCACAGTGGATCTTGGGTTAATTTTCATCAGTTGTTTTGGAAATAAGACATATTTTTACTTTATTGTTGCCTTACTTGTGGGAAGACTGTTGGAGATCAATGGCAGTAGATTAAAAAAGGAATTAAATTGTACAACAGCCTCTATAATTGTGTGATGGGTTAAATTTCTGTCAGGAGTGGTCAGAAACAAATTTATATTATCTTTTCTTAATTGGCCCCTCTTTGATGTACGGCAATCCATTATTTTCCCCGAATTGACTCTTCATCAAACTCCCTATAGTTATTGTTCCAAACGTTTTTCCTTTGTCTTCAAGTCTCTTATGATTCAATCCTTCTCTTTCTTAACAGGTGATCTCACTTCCTATTTTTATTGAAGAAATGAGTACCGTTTGCCTTGAGCTCTCTCATACTCTGTATTGCTTTTCTAAAAACTCTGTGTTATTACACTTATTTCCCTGATCCCGCCATGCCATACTTGGCTTTGAAGGAGAGATAGACCTTCTCCTTTTGAAGATCAACCCTAATCCTTGTGCCTTTGGTTCCATCATTCCTTCTTCTGTATTAATTATCCACTCATCTATTGGTGCCTTCTCTACAGATTATTTTAGACATACCCAGGACAAAAATCTTCACTTGACCCTGTCATCCAATCAAGATATCATTCTTATAGGTCTTCTCCCTTCCAAAGCCAAACCTCTAGATGAAATTGTTTGTACTTCTTGCTATTAATTCCTCACCTAACACTTCTGAATTCCTTGGAATGTGTTTTTGTAATTTAAATTAATTTATTTAGTTAATTTATAACATTATTCCTTGGTTACAAGAATCATGTTATTTCCCACCCTCACCTAACTCCACCATTCTGGTAGCTGATGCAGCAATTTCACTGGGTATTACATGTGTCCTTGATCAAAACATATTTCCATGTTGTTGGTGTTTGCATTAGGATATTAATTTAAAATCTATATCCCTAACCTATAGACCCATGTATTCAAGCAGTTGTTTTTTCTTCTTTGTTTCTACTCCCAAAGTTTTTCCACTGAATGTGAATAGTGTTCTTTCTCATAGATTCCTCCAAGTTGTTCAGCATCACAGCACTGTCACTAATGGAGAAGTCCATTACATTCGATTGTACCACAGTGTATTGGTCTCTGTGTACAATGTTCGCCTGGTTCTGCTCCTTTTGCCCTGCATCAATTCCTGGAGGTCATTCCAGTTCACATGGAATTCCTCCACTTTATTATTCCTTTGAGCACAATAGTATTCCATCAACAACATATACCACAATTTGTTCAGCCATACCCCAATTGAAGGGTATCCCTTCATTTTCCAATTTTTTGCCACCACAAAGAGAGCAGCTATGAATACAAGTCTTTTTCCTTATTATCTCTTTGGGGTACAAACCCAGTAGTGCTATGGCTAGATAAAAGGGCAGACAGTCTTGTCCTTTGGTCATATTTACAAATTTCCCTCCAGAATGACTGGATGAATTCATAACTCCACCAGCAATGCATTAATGTCCCAACTTTGCTACATCCCCTCCAGCATTCATTACTTTCTGTGGCTGTCCTGTTAGCCAATCTGCTAGGTGTGAGGGGATACCTCAGAGTTGTTTTGATTTGCATTTCTCTGATTATAAGAGATTTAGAACATTCATTTGCTTATTAATAGTTTTGATTTCTTTAACTGAAAATTGCCTATTCATATCCCTTGCCCATTTATCAATTGGAGAATGACTTGATTTTTTTTTGTACAAATGATTTAGCTCTTTATAAATTTGAGTAATTAGACCTTTGTCAGAGGTTTTTGTTATGAAGATTGTTTCCCAATTTGTTGCTTCCCTTCTAATTTTGGTTGCATTGGCTTTGTACAAAATCTTTTTAATTTGATGTAATCAAAATTATTTATTTTATATTTTGTGATTTTTTCTAGCCCTTGCTTGGTTTAAACTTTGAATACTTTAAAGTCTTTCCTTTCCCAAAGATGTGACAAGCATAATATTCTGTGTTCACCTAATTTGCTTATAGTTTCCTTCTTTACATTCAAATCATTCACCCATTCTGAGTTAATCTTGGTGTCGGGTGTGAGATGTTGATACAAACCTAATCTCTTCCACACTGTCTTCCAATTTTCCCAGCAGTTTTTATCAAATAGTGGATTTTGTTCCAAAAATCTGGGATCTTTGGGCTTATCATAGACATTCTTGCTGAGGTCACTTACTCCAAGTCTATTCCACTGATCCTCCTTTCTGTTTCTTGGCCAGTACCAAATTGTTTTGATGACCACTGCTTTATAATATAGTTCGAGATCTGGGACTGCAAGGCCTCCTTCCTTCACATGTTTTTTCATGTTTTTCCTGGACACCTTTGATCTTTTGTTCTTCCAAATAAACGTTGCTGTGGCTTTTTTCTAATTCAGTAAAAAAAAATTTTGGTAGTTCAATGGGCATGACACTAAATAAGTAAGTTAATTTGGGTAGGATTGTCATTTTTCTTATGTTAGGTCATCCTACCCATTAGCAATCAATACTTTTTCCAATTGTTTACATCTCGTTTTAATTGTGTGGAGAGTGTTTTGTAGTTGTGTTCATATAGTCCCTGTGTTTGTCTTGGCAGATAAATTCCTAAATATTTTACATTGTCTAGGGTGATTTTAAAAGAAATTTCTCTTTCTCATTCTTGCTTCTGAACTGGGTTGGAGATATATAGAAATGCTGATGATTTATGTGGGTTTATTTTGTATTCTGTAACTTTGCTAAAGTTGTTGATTATTTCAACTAACTTTTTAGTTGATTCTCTAAGATTTTTAAGTAGACCATCATATCATCTGCAAATACTGATAGCTTATTCTCCTCATTGTCTATTTTAATACCTTCAAGTTCTTTTTCTTCTCTAATTGCTACTGTTGGTGTTTCTGTACAATGTTAAATAGTAGTGGTGATAATAAGCATCCTTGTTTCACTCCTAATCTTATTGGGAAGGCTTCTAGTTTATCCCCATTGCAGATGTTGGCTGATGGTTTTAGATATATACTTTTTATTGTCTTTAGGAAAAGTTCTTCTATTTCTATGCTTTCTAGTGTTTTCAATAGGAATGAGTGTTGTATTTTGTCAAAGGCTTTTTCTGCATGTATTGAGATAATCATGTGATTTTTGTAAGTTTGCTTGTTAATATGGTCAATTATGTGAATGGTTTTCCTAATATTGAACCATCCTTGCATTCCTGATATGAATTCTATCTGGTCATAGTGAATAACCCTCATGCTCACTTGCTGGAGTCTTTTTGCTAGTTTCTTATTTAAGATTTTTGCATATATATGCATTATGGAGATTGGTCTATTGTTTTCTTTCTCTGTTTTTGACCTGCCTGGCTTTGAGATCAGTACCATGGTTTGTGTCGTAAAATGAATTTGGGAGAACTCCTTCTTGGCTTATTTTGTCAAATAGTTTGTATAATATTGGGATTAGTTATTCTTTGAATGTTTGATAGAATTTATTTGTGAATTCATCTGGACCTGTGGATTTTTTCTTAGGGAGTTCTTTGATGGCTTGTTCAATTTCCTTTTCTGATATGGGGTTGTTTAGGTAGTCTATTTCTTCCTCTTTTAGTCTAGGCAATTTATATTTTTGTATATCTATATCTATATCACATAGATTGCCAAATTTGTTGCCATGTAATTGGGCATAATTGTTTTTAATGATTGCCTTAATTTCCTATTCATTAGAGGTGAGGTCTCCCTTTTCACCTTTGATACTGTTTAGTTTTCTTCTTTCCTTTTTTAAATTAGATAGACTAGTATTTTGTCTACATTATTTGTTTTTTCAAAGTAGCAGCTTCTAGTCTTATTTATTAAATCAATAGTTATTTCATTTTTGATTTTATTAATTTCTCCTTTAGTTTTTAGGATCCCTAATTTTGTTGTCATCTGAGGATTTTTAATTTGTTCACTTTCTAGTTTTTTAATTTGCATGCCCAATTCATTGACCTCTGCCCTCTCTAATTTGTTAATATGTGAACTCAAGGATGTAAATTTCCCCCTGAGTACTGATTTGGCTGCATCCCATAGATTTTGAAAGGATATCTCATCCTTGTCATTTTCTTCAATGAAATTATTAATTGTTTCTATGATTTGTTTTTTAACTAACCAATTCTGGAGAATCGTATTGTTTAATTTCCAATTAATTTTTTATTTGCCTCTCAATGTACCTTTACTAATTATTATTTTCATTGCATTGTGATCTGAGAAGGTTGCATTTATTATTTCTGCTCTTTTGCACTTGTTTGCAATGATTTTATTCACTAGTACATGGTCAATCTTTGTGAATGTTCCATGTGCTTTTGAAAAGGTATATTCCTTTTTGTCCCTATTTATTTTCTCCACATATCTACTAACTCTAATTTTTCTAAGATTTCATTCACTTTTCTTACATCTTTCTTATTTAGTTTTTGGTTTGATTTATCTAGTTCAGATAGAAGAAGATTCCGGTCCCCCACTAGTATAGTTTTTCTATTTATTTCATCCTTGAACTCTACTAGTTTCTCCTTTGGAAATTTAGATGCTATGCCATTTGGTGCATCCATTTTGAGTACTGATATTTCCTCATTATCTATACTGCCTTTTATCAGGATGTAATTACCTTCCTTATCACTTTTAACTAGATCTATTTTTACTTCAGCTTTCTCATATATCATGATTGCGACTCCTGTCTTCTTTTTATTAGTTGATGCCCAATAAATTTGGCTGGCTCCATCCTGTTACTTTTACCCTATCTGTGTCTACCTTCCATATGTGTGTTTCTTATAGACAGCATATGGTAGGGTTTTGGTTTCTAATCCACTCTGCTATTCACTTGTGTTTTATGGGTGAGTTAATTCTATTCACAGTCAGAGTTGTGATTACCAGATGTATATTTCCCAGCTTTTTGATTTCTACTCTTAGTTCTGTCTTTTCTTCTTTCACTATTTCCTTCTACATCAATGTTTTATTGTTAATCAGTCCCCCTAATTCCCACCCTTATTTCACTTCCCATTTGTTACCCTTCTACTTCCCTACAGGACACAAATTAATTCTCTATCCCAATGTATTTGATCATTATTTGCTCCTTGAGTCAATTTCAATGCACATAAGAGTTGAGTATTTACTATCTCCAACCTCTTTACCTTTCCAGTGTATTGATGTTGTCCCTCCTCCCACCATGAGCATTTTTGTGATATATAAACTTACCCCCTTTTGTTTCTTTTCCCATTTCTTTTAGTATTTACCTCTTTTTTAGCACTAGTTGTATATATATACACACACACATATATATATACACATACATATATATATATGTATTTATGCATACGTATATACATATTTATGTCTTGGCATTTCATCCTATACAGTTTGTCACTGTTGCCTCTAATTGTAATTCTTCTAGCTGCCCAGTGATAAAAACATTTTTTAAGAGTTATAAATGACCTTTTTTCTTATAAGGATATATATAATTTTAACTTATTGGGTCTCTTAAAAAAGTTTTTATTTGATTTTGTTTTTCTTTTTTACCTCTTTCTTAATTACCTTTTGATGATTCTCTTGAGTTCTGTGCCTGGGCATCAAATTTTCTGTTCAGGTCTTTATGAATTCTTTGAATTCTTTTATTTTGTTAAATGTTCATACTTTCCCCTGTAAGAATATAGTCAGTTTTGCTGGGTAATTGATTCTCGGCTGTAGACCTAGTTCCCTTGATTTCCAGAATATCATATTCCATGCCTTTCGGTCCTTCAGTGTAGATACAGCCAGATCCTGTGTTATCTTCACTGTGGTTCCATGGTATCTGAATGACTTCCTAGTAGCTTGTAATATTTTTTTCCTTCGTCTGATAGTTCTTGAATTTGGCTATAACATTCCTGGGTGTTGTCAATTAGGGACTAAGTACAGGAGATTATCTGTGGATTCTTTCAAACTCCACTTTTCCCTTTTGTTCTAGAATGTATGGGCAGTTTTCCTGAATAATTTCCTGTAGCATAATGCCCAGGGTTTTTCTTTTGTCATGGTCTTCCAGACTCTTAAGTTGTCTCTCCTGGAATGATTTTCTAAATCTTCTTTTTTGTGAATGAGGTGCTTCATATTTTCCTCAATTTTTTCATTCTTTTTATTTTGTTTTATAGTGTCATACTGTCTTGTGAAGTTACTTCCTTCTAGTTGTTGTATTCTTGATTTTAAAGACTGGATTTCTTCCCTGGATTTTTGTTCATCCTTCTCCTTTTGGTCTGATTTTCTTTGGAGGTCATCTTTCATCTTCTCTGCCTCATCTTTCATTTTCTTTGCCTCATGTTTCATCTCCTTTGCCTTATTTTCAAGTTCATATATTTTGGCTTTTGTTAAATTTTTTTGTGGTTGGACTCTGAATATTTAATATAGGTGGTCACTGGGGATTTAATTTCTAATTCCCAAAATGAATTACTAAAGTAAATGGAATTTGTGGTAGTTTATTTACAATATTTACAATATAAGGAATATATTAAGGAATGAGAGAGAGAGAGAAAACTCTGACTTCTTCTGATATCCATTAGAATTTCTAAGCCCCAGTCAGGGGAAGAGAAAAGCAGGGTCACTAAGTCAACCTTTCATTCACCAACAGTGACAGTCTAAATTGAAAGAAGTCTGGGTGTCTGTCTTCCAGTCACTCCTCAAGGGTATGTCTTCCAGTCTCTCCTCTGAGTCAGAGCCTCCTCCAACTTGAAACTCAAATTGAATATACATCTCTTCTGGCCTTTCATCCTCTTTTTAAAGAATCTTTTTCTCTTGCGTCACCTCCCCTAAATTTTACATCTACCAATCACAGCAGATGCTTTTCTCCAGGACTACCCATTCTTTTGTTTACACCTTCTTTGGTTAGGTTACATAAGTAGTTACTTAACACCTTTTTTGGTTAGTTCATGTTTTGTATTTACTTAACACTTTTTTGTAGTTAAAATGGTTAGATGTACTTCAAATACTGAGTTATCACCTTTTGTTGATTAAAATCTAAAAAATAGATTGTGGATTACAATTATAGCTTTACTATAAAGAAAGAGCTAAGTACCTTCATTGTTACAATCAGGAGATAGCTAAATACAATCTTCACACTTTCAAGACACTTTTTCTGTTTCCAGATGACTTCTCTTACTTTTTAAGTTCTTTTCCCAGTTTTCTTCAGCCTCTCTTAATTGTGTTTTGAATTTTATTTTGAGTTATTCCAAAGCCTGTATCCAATTTGCTGGGATTTCTGTTTTTTTTTTTTTTTGGTGTTCCCTCATCCTTCTCTGTTCCATTTGTTCTTTGTTCATTGCCTGTATAGAAGCTGTCGATTGTAGTTTCTTTTTCTGTTGTTTGCTCATATTTACCCCTTCTTTACTCCCTGCAGTTGCCTGCATTTTTGCTCTTCTCATTTTTTTGTGGTTTTGACTTTGTCAGCCTTCACCCTTGGAGATTTGTCAGCAAATCTCTCAGCACAGTAAGTGGGGGAGGGGTATTGGAGCTTGAGCTTTCCTGCCCTTTGAAGACTTTGATGGCATTAAGTCCAGCTGGGTTGAGCTGGATATTTCCTGAGGTCAAAACCTTGGGAAGGGGGGGGGGCAATATGGAGTGTCTCTGCTGCTACAACTAGGCTGCCCACTCTGTGTTCTGTGCTTCTCCTCTAACTGCTTTCCCACCACTTGTCTTCAATGCTCTAAGCCTGGCACAATTGTCCTCAAGGTACTCCCTCCAGACCAACACCCTTGACCACACAGAGGTTCCAGCTGCCACTGGAGACTTAATGCTCTAGGTGGGGAGGGGTCCCGGGACTTTCCTTCTTCCTTCCCCTTAAACCCAAGTGTTCTTGAATTCAGGATTTTGGGGGTGTACTTGTTAAGTTGAGTCCAGAAGGAGGGTTCCTTGGCTCTGTCTTGTTAGGTTTGATTTTTAGTTCCCTAGGTACATTTAGTTTTTAATTGGTATGGAGGGGTTTTTAGAGGTCTGAACTTTCGCTGCCTCTACACCGCCATCTTGACTCCACCTCCCTGGAAAGTGGTTTCTAACACCATTACTTGAATGAAATTATTCTCTGTATTATTACCAATAACTCTAATAATCAAAATCTCTCATATCTAGGCCCAACCAGCCTCAATAGATTTCTTTAGTATTGTTCCCATCTGTGTACTCTATTCTAGATAAGCTGTCCTGTGCAAATCCAGAATTCTATTCAAATTCCTCCCCCAAACCATCATTCTATCTTCTCTCTTCATGTCTTTCCAGAGGTGTACCTTAAATTCACTCCTTCCTCACCTCCACTTCAGTATTTTTTCTTCCTTTGGTTCATGCTTCACTTCCTTTCTTGATTCCAACTCACCCTTTCCATCCCCAAATTATTTTATATTTAGGTGCTTAATAAACACTGATTGAAATTAACCAAGAGGTTGAATTATCTAAAGAGGCATATCAACTTGAATTTTAGCTCTAAAATGTTTATTTACACTGTTCCTAATATAAAATCTAAAACATACAGTGGGATAGACTGTCTAAATAATCCCAGTTTCACAACATGTTCTTTTGATATGAATTATCCAGCTATATCTAGTCTTCTTCCATTTTTCTCCTTTCCATATCATCTACCATATAGCTATAGTGGTCAATTCACTATTCCTCCCTACATGGCCTTCCATTTTCCTTCTCTCTTCCTTTACACTGACTGTCTCTCATATCTGTAATATTCTCTCTTCATCTCTGACTCTTGGAATCAATCTCTGGCTTCTTTCAAGAATGTGCTCAAATGCTTCTTTTCTGCAATGAGGTCTCATCTAGTAATTGCATACTCCTGAACCTCCCACTAAGATTATCTTCCAGCTACTCTATATGTATTAAATTTGTACCTATTTTCTTTACATACTGCTTCTTATTAAAATGTAATCTCCCTGAGGGACTATTTATGCATTTCTTTGTATTCCCAGCATTTAGTGCAATGCCAGCATTCCACTAGTAAATGCTTAATATGTATTTGTTGAGTAATTGATGGACAATGATGTTCCAATTTATCAAATGATTGCTAAATCATTCTTTGTGCTATATTGGAGAATCAAAATCTACCAATTAGGTATTGATTGATTAGGAATTGAATGTTCTTAGGTACTCGTTTCCACCTGACCTTTCCCATTCTGACCAGTTGCTTTTACTTACTTGCTTGTTTATGCCCCAAGTTATCCATGTTCGGGAATCAGCTTTGCTTAAAACATGAAATATTTGAAAACCCCTTGACTGAAGCAAAAGATTTCTGCCTCCTATTGTTCAGATTCTTTGCCTGAGTTCTTGATCTCTGTTGCCCATGAGTGCTTAAATCCTGGACCTATTAGGTGAACTAAACATGAAAACCTGCTTGCTACTCTGATCCTTGCCCCAGAATGACAGACTATTCAATACTGCTCACACTTTAGATCTATGTTTTGGCTTAAAGACATTCTGAGACGCTGTTATGAAGAAAAGAGACAAAAGAATATATTTTTGTGATGGTTTTGTACTGTCTTTCCAATGAAAAATGATAATAATGATTACAAATACAATGATAATCAACAGTTATATGTTCAGCAAATTAATTTGGTTGATATTTCAAGAACATTATGAAGCAGTCAAGGCAAATATCATTATCTCACTTATACTTATGGGGAAACAGGCTCAAATAAAGTAAGTCACTTGCCTAAGGTCACATAGCTAGTGCGTGGCTGAATCAGAACTTGAAAACCTCACTCCAAATTATACCTTCACACCATGCTGTTTGCCCAAAGCAAGGAGTGGGCAGATAATTGCTTTCTTTCCCCTTCAGGTCCCAGTGTTTGCTGATGTCAGATTTAGAAAGAATTGATCAAGTAGTAAGGGTAAAAAGATAGAATCACTTAGATGGAATGGAAGGCCAAGTTGTGATTTAATGATGATTTTTTAATTCTAATCCCCTCTATATACGCTCTATCTCAAATATGCCTATTATTTTTTCACCATTGTTGCTTTCCTGTTCCCCATTCTGGAAATTTTCTTTAGTCTTTTATTTGCCAGTTGAATATTTTATGCTTCCTGTAAAGTCAGATTTAAATGCCCCCTAATGTATGAAACATTGCTTAAAACTCCAAGTTAGCAATTACTTTTTCCCTTTGGAACTCAGGAGTCTGGCTGCTTAACTATCCTTGGTAATAGTTTAATTATCAACCCAGTTACCTTCTTAGTGTTTGGAGTGGGGAAAGAATACTTGTAAGCTCCTAACTTGGGTCCAGGAAGAAGGTTGGGTCTCAGGAAAGTTTGTCTGTCCCTAAATGAATCATACAATTGTCTTACTTTATGCTATTAATAAGGTAGGATATTCTTGATTTTAAACTGATACCCTTAGGGAAATGCAAGTCTGACCATATCGCCCTACTGCTTAATAAACTCTAGGAGTTTCCTATCACCTCCATGATCAACTATAAAATCAAGTATAAAATATTTGGCATTCTCCCTTCATAGCCATCCCATGACTATTTCTAGATTTCTTACACCTTGTAAGGGTGTACACCTTGTACTCCCACTCTTTTATCCAATATCACTGGACTCTTTGCTGTTCCTTGAACATTTCCTCTCCCATATGTAGATGCTAAAAGAAAAACTCTACCCTTTTGATCCTTTTTAAAACTTTATTTTTAAAAGACAAATAACCAGAGTTTCCCTAGCCTACAATTAACTAAGTCCATCTAAATCTTCAGTCTTGTACAAGTCAAAGGCCCCTCCTAGGCACGGACTGGTGATTATCTAGACCAATTCTTTGCCCAGAAGTAGGAGGCATGGTCCCTCCCCTGCTTGGGATTGGTCCACTCAGGTCCAATCTGCCAGGAAGTGTATTGGGGGGTCCCGCCCCCAGCATGGAATTGGTCCATTCAAGACCAATCCCTCACCAGGAAGTAGAGGGGAAGCACCCCTGGGGCATGTTGGGAGAGGTAGTTCCCCAGCCTGCCCAATCTTTTAGTACCCACACATATCTGGACATTTTCACTGACTGTCCCTCATGCCTGGAATGCTCTATCTCCTCAGCAGGTCCTCCTTTATTTGCTAGCTTTTTTCAAGTCACAGCTAAAATCCAACCTTCTTCAAGAAGGCTTTCTAATCCCTCTTAGTGACTTTGATCTGTGGATTTTATACAATTTATCCTGTATATAGCTTGTTTATCTTAGTTGTTTGCATGTCTTCTCCATTGGACTGTTGGCCTCCTCCAAAGGAAGGACTTTTCCATTTTTTTTTTTTGTAACCTTAGCACCTAGCAAAGTGCCTGGTCTTATAGCAGGTTATTTTTGTTCAATAGTTCATTTCTATCTGACTCTGTGACCCCACTTGTCCAAGGGGTTTTCTTGGCAAAGAAACTGGGAGGGTTTGCCATTTTTTGCTCCTGTGAGTCCCTATTTTAAAAATTAGAAACTGAGGCAAATAGGGTTTAAGTGATTAGTCTAGGGTCATAGAGCTAGTAAATGATGGAGGCTGAATTTGAACTCATCTTCCTGATTCCAAGCATGATGTTCTATCTATTGACCACTGAGCTATCCCTTTTAGTAGACACTCCATAAATGTTTATTGACTGACTGGAAAGAGACATTTCTACTAACTTCAGATTAAGTATAGCATGTATAAGATTGATATTACTCCTTTTCCCCCCCTGCTTTTTGCTTCTAGACAGCTAGGTGGCACCGTGGATAGAATGCTGGGCTCAGGGTCAGGTTGACTCTTCTTTGTTGGTTCAAATCTGACCTCAAACAAACTGTGGGACCCTAGACAAGTCACTTAATGCTGTTTGACTCAATTTCCTCATCTCTAGAATGATCTAGATAAGGAAATGGCAAACTACTCCAGTATTTCTACCAAGAAAACCCCAAATGGAGTCACAAAGAGTTGGGTGTGACTGGATGATAGAACAACTAAATGGTAAATTGATTGTGATTGGTGCTGTGATTAAAGTTATCTTGAGAGTTTGAATTTTGGGTAAGAATATAAATTTACTCATTATATCAGGTTTTTTGGTTAGACCGGAATCATAACTGATTAAGGGATATAGGTCTCCATGATTGTCTCTTGAAAACCAAGGATGACCTGAGCTGGGTCAGGCAGCCTGGAAAATGGATTTTTAAGAGCTCATTATTCAATCCCTCCCTTCACCATCTCAAAACATCTTCAGTTGGTGATAGCTAATTAAAAAGTGGTTCATCAGACCCTCAGTCATTCCCCAAACTGATAGGGGACAGTCACATTCACAGGGAAAGAACCTTTGTTTCTTTCATTTATTAACCTAATTTTGTTAGAAAGGAAGATATTATTTGGACTTCCCAAGGATAAAGAAAATCCAAAAAAAATAGCAGACTAGATGGTATCTCTGACTCAGATACCAGACAGAGGAATACACTGTAATTCTTTTTAATATAGAATAATACAGTATGTGAAAAATAAATTATCACAGTAGGGACTACTTCATTCTTTATATTTGTATCCTCCATGTTTAGACATTTCTTCGCAGATAGTAAGTGTATAATAAATACTTAATCGATTAATTCCTAGTAGGATGCCTGGAGATCTCTACTGGGCTTAAAACAGGTGTTGTTTGGTAATGTTTTTACTCCCTCCTTTTAGGAACACTCATGTGTCTTATACACTTAGGATTATTGTTTAAGATTATATCTTCACTCTATAGAAGTAATTTTAAAGGATTTGCATATTAATAGTGAACTAAAACTTTGCTTGATTAATGGGTGAGATAGGATAAGTTCCATTAAATATTTCCCCCTCTCTCTTTCTTTTTATAAAAGTGGCATCTCTTTAACAAAGACTTGATGAAAGAATCCAAGCAGTGTCTTTAAGAACTGGCCCCAGAACCTGTAACACTACTTTATCTATACTCCTCTAAATGCACCTTGCAAGTGTTATTTTGTAGTCCAGTTAACTATGTTTTAGTATAGATGGTAGGCTTTATGAGGAAAGCCCTTCATCTTGTGTAAACATGTTTTCCTTCTCTCTCCAGTTCAGGGCTCTGCACATATGGGTTTTGAGTGCATGTATGTACCCAGATCAAAGAACACATTGATCTTAGTTCACAATAAGAATGATATAGGTGATGCAAAGTCAGGAAACCCAGACAGAGCTGGAAGACCTTCTTCATATTAGAGATCTTCTAATCTAGTCTTCTAGTTCTAGAAATGAAGAACCCAAACCCAAAGAGGTTAAGCTATTAGCCCAAGGTAATTTAGATGATGTCAGAGAGTCAAAATTCAAACCTGGAGTCTTTGACTCAAAATCTAGAGCACTTTCCATTATGTGGAGTTAACTTGAAGCAAATTGAGCTGTCAATGAAAAACTAGACAAACACATTAGCTTTCTGAACTTTCAATTGAACATATATATGTGTAAACATGTGTATTCACATTTGTGCACATACATAAATTAATTGTTGTTACTTTTTTGTTTTGAAGAGGACCAAAGGCATCATAGAGTGATGGCTTGACTCTCTTTTCAATTGGATTTAAATGAGGTAGAGCTTCACCATCATCAGCTTCAGTCTTTCTTCTAGTCACCTAAACACCCCCCCCCCCCCACACACACATACACTCTCTTTTCTTTACTAAATTTTTAAGTAAGCTTAACCAAAGTAGTTTCACATTAAAAGAATAAACTTATTGAAATCAGCCAGGACTGGAATAGAATATATAGATTTTCTATTATTTCTACTCATCTGGAATATAAAAATATTCTTCAAACAAACCAGAATTGAATCAATATTGATCCAGTTAGAGCTCATGGTGATAATTGAGGATTTCTTGATGAAAGTCATTGTTCAACAATAGAATGAGTTACTAATAAAGGCTTTCTCATGAAGAAGGTAGGAAATCCCCTTTAGATAGAGGGAGAAGGGAGAAGCAGTAAATTGTGATGTATAGTAAAGAGAGAACTGGACTTGAAGCTCAAGGATCTGTGTTCAAATGTAAGCTCTGCCATTTACAACCTTGTGACCTTGAAAAAGTCATTTCCATTTTTGAGGTTTCAGTTTCTCCATTTATAAAAGGAAGGTAACATTAGATGGTCTCTAAAGCATTTTCCAGTTCCAAATCTATGATTTTGTTAATTTTCCCCATTCCAAAGCTACTTTTTTTTGAATGAAGAAGGCAATTTCATTTGCCTCTTTTGCATAATTTGATTCTTGAGCATCCAACTAAGTGTAGCCCTTTAATGAGCAAGCACTGCTCACTTTAGAGCTCGGCGCTATCTATTTCAGGTAATCTTTCCTGTCTCAGTTTTTCAGCAGATAGATTACTCACTTTATCCCTTCTGCACTTGTACAGTAATATTAACCTATTTGGTATAAGGATTATAGCCTTATACTGGGGCGTTGGAGGAGGACAAACCTGGTGGATCTCTTGAATTCAGGAATTCTGAGCTATGTGGGTTAAACTTCCCTAATTTATTCATTAATATGATAAATGTATACAGGGGTTTAATGGGGGAAGGAGTGATGTTGCAATGACCCGGGGTATGAAATGGAGTAGGTCACAGTGTGGGACTATGAATAGCACTTGCAATTCCAGCCTGGATGACACAGAGGACCAGTCTTTAAAAACATTTTTAAAAGACTCCTATGTAATAAAAATGTAATCTTTGAAAATAATGCTGAAAATAGAAGGTGTACAGTTGTCCTTGTAAAGAACATGATAATGGATTGCAATCAATGTCTACTTTAGATGTAGCTGTGCCTGGAAACCTTATGAAGTTCCCAACTTCAGGTTGGTATGGATAGAGGGCAGTGAGAGGGGCCATGGCTCTGTAATCTCATTGTTGGCTGATTGGAAAGGAAGAGGGACTACAAATTGCTACCTCTCATCTGAGCTAGCAAAGGTACAGGCAACAAGGTCATAGTGAGTCCTGGGTAGTTGTTCTTGGTGCCAATGCAAGGAAAGGGGCAGAGGATGGGAGAATGTTCAGAAGATGGGAATCCCGATCTTGAAAGGAGTTGGGGTTGATACCACCACTCCAACTTCCTACAAAAACAAACCGTCTCTCTATTCTGAACTTTAATGAAGTCAGAAATCTGACCTCACTATATACACAGAAACCTGCTTTTCTAATTCCATTAGTGCTAATGGTTCATTAGGGATCACATCTCCCAAGTAGGTGGGACCTGCTTTGTTTTTAAGATACAAAACCACTTCCTCAACTATGTGACCATTTGGTGACCTTATCTGAATTAGGGACAAAAGGTTAGGGAGGAATGGGTTATTCTAGAACCTTGTGCATTTAGCTAGAAGATGCTGATCATTAATTATGACACTGATGGGTATGATGGGGATCTGAAGATGTTTTGGCACAGTCTGCAGATGAAAGCATCTTAGGGCATATGCAAATTGATTCAAAGAACTGGTTTCAAACATTTCTCATTCAGCTGACCAGTTCTTGGGTTATGTTATTTGGAGAAAGGCATTCAAAATGCCTGCTGATTCCTTCAGGAATGATGCTTCTGACTTCTTTAAGGTGTCTTCCTAAAGAATGCTGACTTTATTTATAAACCTAGATCAGGGATTCTTTTTAAAAAATTATTCATTTAATTAATTAATTTAGAATATTTTCCCTTGCTTTCATGATTCATGTTCTTTCCCTCCCCTCTTTCCTCCCCCCTCCTATAGCCAATGAGCAATTCCACTGGGTTTTATGTGTATCATTGTAGATTAGCTGAATGGAGGGAAGAATTTGCAAACTTGGAGGAGTAAAATTATGTTTTAATTTTCACTAAACTCTAATTGAAATTTAGCATTTCTTCCAATTATTTAAAATATTTTATCTAGGTTTCACCAGGCTATCAAAAGAGACAAAAGGAAGGGGAAAAAAAACCTTTAGAATTCTTGGACTAGATGAAAAAGAAGCAGTTAGAATCCAAGTATTATTAATATTGTTAATAAAAATCACGTATTCTTTTGGGAAATTGCATTTCTTTATCTACTTCTATTTTGTTCTCTGGCTCTAACTGACCATTACTGCTTTGTTTTTTATCAGTGAATAAAACTAATGCTTCACACCTAACCTTGATGTTTTATCTTCAAAGCTGCCTTTCAAACAAGCTAATTGAAAGGGGATAGCAATAGAGTAGAGAGTTAAGATTTAAAAAAGGACTCTAACTCAAAATCTCTAACGGTAATCAGATAAAGGAGAAATTAAGTGAAGGTTCAATTTATTGAGGGGATTGAACTGGGAATGGGTTATGTGGTATTGGTATTGTGTGCAAGTCATGTCATTGCAAGACATTTATGTGTCATTGTGTGATAAAGGTATGCCATTGAATAATATAGAATGAAAAATGGATGGTACCATGTGCCGTGCAGCACAAGCATGAGGTGGCATGTCACAACATATAACTGGTATGTGATTATGGGACATGGGACATGTCTCATGATACATATACATTGCCACATAATACAGGTGGCCATTGTGCAATGCAGTTGTGTTATGACATGAACATGATATATGGTGCAGGCATGGTGGCATGTAACAAGGTATGTCATGTGATGGAAACATGGTATACCACACATACATGTTGCATGACATTGTCATGTTACTGAATGACAATGGTATGTCACTGAGTGAAACAGGCATATTATAGCTAGACACATCACATAACATGGTGCCATTGTGTGACACAGATATGTCATTCTATGATAGGCATGTTGTTTTAGGGTAAGACATGACTCAGGTATTGTATGACATACTTGTCATTGTGTGAAAAGAGCTCATCATTGTATGCCATAGACATGTTACTCCTTGATGTAGACTCTTTGCCACCTTTCATTTATGCCTTACTTTTTACATATTTCCATAATCCAGAAATACTGACCTCCTTACTTGCAACACCTCCCATCATTCTTCTATGTATTTTTCCTTTGAAAAATTTAAGTCTTATATCTGTCTCATGTAAAATTTAAATTAATTTCAAATAGTAAAAATATTATATTTTAGGAGGTTTATTAAATGATCATTAGAAATCAAAGGAATAAAGAGGATAAAAAATAAAAACCACATGCCCATGGCTGATTAGCCCATTTAAAATCCCAACACTTAGTTTACCACCATGCTTGCTACACCAAAGAGAGGTAGGACTTTCCCTGTCCCAGCATTATATCCTCTGCCTACAGGAAGTATGTAATGACAGAAAGTCATTAGGGTCCTGGGAAATGTAGTTCTTTTTTTAGGGTAACAGATTTTCAATTATAGACTCATCACAATCTTTTCATTCTGGTTGGTATGAAGCATAACTCTAATGTATTCCTGACTGGAATTGCCCTTTTCAAAGTTGGCTAGTCTACTTATTATTCTAGGTTAATGCCCAGCATCTCCATTTTTGGAAATATGTCCCGGTCTTCCATAAGAATTAATCAAATACAAAATATCTTCCTATTTGCCTCACTCCAAATTCTCCTACTCTACTCTCTCTTTATCTTCAAAAAATCATGTGCTACCTCAGATTTCCTCATTCCACCTTTTTCATTTCTAGATTCTCATACTTAACTCCAATATTGACAGGTTATACCAACAGAGAAGTCCTTTGCCCAGTCAATATTTAGTACCTATCCTAATCATTCCTTTTGCTTCGTTACCACCCCTTAAGCATCAGCCTACTTATGTCATCATTGTTCAAGTTTTTAACTCATTTGAAATATGTAGGTTTTAGATATTTTATATTTTAATAATAGAATTTATTTAATATTCTTTTTAGCTCATGCAAAAGGTAAAATATTATAGGAACATTACCAGAAATGCATTCATTACAAAGATTTTTTTCATCTCAAGCTTATGCCAGTATTATGAACCAAAAACAAAACTTGGGAAGTATTTATTAAACATAAAATGCAAAGTCTTTAATAAAAAATAAACAAATACTTTCAAATACATATAGAAGGCATTTAAAATCATTGTAAATTCCCAGAAGGCCCTCATGAATCAAACTCTTGGGCTCTTCAAGGCAAAAAACATGGAAAATAATATTTATGTACCTGAAATTACTTCAATGGTAACACAGAGACATTTGTGAAAAGAGTTTTGCAGCAAACAGATTTTGACAATCAACACCCCATGAGCACCATTTGTGAAAACAATTTTTGCTGTAATTTTATGAAGCATGAAGTAGAAATTGATCGGACATTGCCAAACTCAATTCTTCACCAGTGCCTCTATCTCTTTTCCCCTTCTGTTTCACAGTAGATAAGAGATAGAAGAAATGCTGAACATAATATATGAATTCACAAAACAACAATAAGAAGGGAACTAATACAATAAAAGAAGTTACAAGATTTGTTTAACTCCATGAATATTTTATAATTGAATCCATATTTAGTTTGTAGCAAAATAGGATGAGCTCCAGCCCAGAATAGGTGTTTGAGATTGTAGATTAAGACTATTATTATTTCTTGAACCCCAGTTCAGGAAGTTCTAATTTAGGTAAGGCCCTTCTTTATGGACTTCCTATTCACACCTTCCTGAATCTCTGGCTGCTCTTCTTACAAATCATTTCAGCCTCATTAACTTGCCACATCTGTCTCAGCCTCACCTATTTTCTCCAAGTCATCCTCTGTATTTAGACTCCCTCACCTCTATCCTCTGTTTCCCTGCTCACTAACCCTTGATAGGACTTGAGTTCCTTCTTAATAGCAAAAATACTCAATTTCTCCAATTAGATTTCATGAAAACCCCAAAGAGAAAATTTGAAGGGAGGAGGCACAAAGACCTGTTAGTCCTTGTTATCTGAATCTCATTACTGAACCGAGTTGTTTTCAGCCTTGTCAATGTGGTCCAGTATTCTTGCCTGCTCCAAAGAACTTTATCATGGCTTTAAAATGTAAGCAAAATAGTTTTCTCACCTTTCATTACACTATTATTCATTCAGCTAGCTTTTTATTCCAAAAGGAAGCTTATTAAACATCCTCACCTAAAATAAATGAATTCTTTTCTTTATACCTCAGGAATAAGTTGGAATAGCTGTAGGATCAACCATCAGAATCTTTATAGAAACAGCATGAAAAAATGGAAAATAGTTGGGGTGACAAGACCTTGATTCCAAGCCAGGCTCTTCCACTTACTAGCAATATGACCTTGGGCAAATTGCCTTTCTAAATCTTAGTTTTCACATTTGCCAAATTAGAAGATAAGATTAGATTGCTCTTTTGGTTCTATTTGAGACTATTTCTATGGTCCTAGGAATCCTCACTCTTCCATTTATAGAGAAATGAGAGTCAGAGAAGTGAAAAGAACTCAAAGTTTATCTAGGATTTTATGTCAATAAAGAGCCTCTGACATGAAGGTCATATATATCAGATAGTATTTATTATGTTTATTCACTATTAATATTGATTAGAATCATGCTATCTGAAGGCAGATTGATTATTTTTATTACCTAACAATTGTACCTGATGACATTTAAAGTCATTTGTAATTTTGATCCCACCCACCTTTGCAGTCATATTTTATATTCTTCTTCTTGCTTTAATCTACACTTAAGGCAAGATGATCTACTAATATGCCCCTCAAAACAATCTCCCACTTTTATGGATTTATAGAGGTGATCACCCATTACTGAAATGGGCTTTCTCCTTACCTCCATCTCTGGAATCTTTAGCTTCTGTTAATATACTTAGGTGCCACTTCCTTTATGAGGCCTTTCCAATGTCCCAGCTCTTAGTGTTTTCTCCCTCTCAAAATTGTCTTGGATTGACTTACCTATGGTCATACTGAATCTCCAGTAGAATATAAGCTCCTTGAGTGCAAGCAGTATTTTTGTGTCTCTATAACCTAAAAGGACTTTAAACAAAAGACTTAATTAATATTTGTTTAATAAATTCATTGAAATACCACCACAAGAAGAAATCTAATTTTGTTTTTAGTTGTGGATAATCCATCATACTACAATATTGCCACTTCTAAAAGTTTCTTAATTTTTTCTTTTTAAAAAATATTGATACCATAATCTTCCTTTGAATATCTCCAATATTCCAGTCATAAATGTTTTGTTTTTTGTTTGTTTGTTTGTTTCACTACTAGGAAAAACAAACACCTAAACTTTCAAACCATTCACTGGAACAAAAACACATTTAAAAGGCTTAGGAAAACAGTGATTATTTGCATTTATACAAAATTTTAAGGTTTATAAAAGATATTTCTCACTATTTCTGGGGAGTGAACAGTTGAAATATGCTTATCCCTATTCTGTTTGTGAGGAAAGTGTGGCTCAGAGGGACAGAATTTCCTATCATGGGTAACAAAAACGTCAAGTCACTGGGCTGGAAAAAAAAAACAGTTCTAAAGTCTTAGGTTCAGTCCTCTTTACATATGCCATGACCCTTTCCACTGATAGCATTATTTTGACTAAAATGTTTCTCTCTTTTCCCTATTGGATTCAAAGGCCACCTTTTTATTTGCTACATCACTATAGAGATACTACTTGTAAGCTTTATTTCATCTACAGATCATGAGGATTGTGATTTCTATCAATATATTCTTCATAACTGCAACTACTTTAACAAAAAGAGAACAGAAGAACACAAAAGAACAACATGAAACATCTGTATAGTACAATATGATGGAGTTTTGCTTGTATCAGGTATTTGTGAAAGGTATACTGGAGTTTAATCAAAAAGAGACTTTCCATGCCCAGTGGGCAGACACACAGTGAAATGGACAACATAGTGGGACAAAAGACTTAGAAAGAAATAGCAGTTCTCTGATCAGAATACTTTTTCCTCAAACCCAAACATTGAACTTGCTCATCCAAACTATGGGTCAGAGACCAGATTGCTAATAGTATGCATCAAAAACCCATCCAGATTGGCTTATGAACAGGTGAGTCAATTTTCTGAACTTTTGTGCCAAGAAAACAAAACAATGTAAACAAAAACAAACATCCTTTTTTTCTCCCACTCTTGGTTTCTTGGGCTTAATGAATATTGTACTAAGTAGGAATTCTTTTACATTGGACCCAAATAGTTGCTAGAGTGCTGGCAATTGTCCTAATAGTTTGAAGATACTCTTTTAGAAGGTGAGCAAAAAGTAACACTACAACTGTGGGGATAACCAAAGGACTGAGGATTGAGAGGGGTACAGTGGAAATCTTAAGAGTAGGTAGAATAGATGGGCTTGCATCTGGCAAAAATTGAGGGTCAGGGGAATGCACTCCCTGCCTTAAGATATCTCCTGTAATGGCATTTCACTATTTCCCTAACAACATATTCATTTATTCTTATTTAATAGGTTCTGTTTTTTTAAAAAATGAAGCTCCCTTCATCACTTATTGGTACTTAAATGAAGGATAAGTTAGTTTATCACATCATTGAACCCTGGGCCCTAGGAAAAGAGACAGTATGACTTAATTTTGATTAGAAGAGAATAGCAAGAGGGGTCCAAAGAAAACATCTCGAGAAAGTGATCTTAGGGAGGTGTTGTACCTCAGGGACCTGGGGAAACTAAAAAGCAGTATGAAGGCACTGATGACATGCCAAAATGGCAGATCTTCCAGAGAAGGTAAGAAAACAACAAGGTCATACTTCATTTACTTCACTTGGCCTTGACTGGCCTTGAGAAAGTCTGGCTATTTTATTTATTTGGGCTTTAGTTATTTTCAGTCCTTCTTTCATTCCAGTTTCATGACCTGATGGGTCTTGGTGGGCCAGTTTCATTTAATCTATGTAACTATGATCTGCTGAAGCAGAGAATTGGATCAGGATATATTTTGGTTACTCTGAAGTTTTGATGGTTGTAAGTTCATTTTCCAAAAGCAGCTTTGCTGTAATGTTATGTTTTAGCATTAAAGTGATAGACCTTGAAAGCAAATAAGGTTCCTTTGGCTAGAAAATGAGGCCTTTGGAATGTTGGTGATAAATGTGTCACTCTACTGCATCTTAATGCTATCTTTATTGCCTGAGAAGCAGGAGGCATTTTGTATGGAAGGTTGAGGATTTGACTGTCTCATTCTTTGATTTTATTAGGTCTCAAAATAACAGTAGTTTGATTGTATTTATAAAGTTTATTTCGACTTTGTTAGAAGCTAAACATTTTTTTAAAAATGAAAAACATGGCTGGGGCATTATTTCTAAATAAAATGATATCTTTTTAAAAATTAGCTCAAGGCTTAATAATCAATCAGTTTTCAAACAACTATTAATACAAAATCAGAGACCTATGCATTCTTGACATCCCCACTGGATAGCAAATGCTCTTAATTCTATGGTCATCATGACTGACCTTTGCCTCTGAAGACTTTTTCAGAGGAGTTCTCTAGGCATTTAGAGAAAATTCAAAAAGAGGCTTACACTTCAAAGTGTAGAAAAGCCGATTTAAGCTTTAGAATAAATACCCAAATCTCTTATCTTTTTATATTGGTCATTTGCTATAATCCTTTTAAAGTAGCCTCCTCCCAGTGTGAGAGGAGATGGAAAAAATGGGGGGGGGGAGAAATGTAGTAACTAATTTGGATTGAATGAATAAAAAAATCACCAAAGGCTCCATTGGGTCCAGCTGTGTGAATGTTTAGGTGGAAGTTTTCAAAAGTGAGGATGACTCTTCCCCCCCCCCCCAACCCCTTCCCCTGAAGACCTAGCCCTGGGATTTCTGGAGCAAATGAAACACCATAGAGATAGGCTGCACCTTTAATGGCAGGTAGAATAACTGTGCCTAGCAATTTGGGTATCCTGGTAATTTAATTGGGTTTTAGTAAATTCTGAGATATGACCTTCTTAGGAGGGAGACCGAAAACCAATACTGTGAGGTTAGTGCCCCTGAGGCCACCATGGGATGGAGGAAGAACAGTGCAGAATGTGCATGAGGGAAATTTTATGCAGTTAAGTCTGAGGAGGAAGCATGCCAGTAGCTTTGAATATGGCTAATTATTCTTGCTAAGTAGTTGCTGACTCAATTGTTCCTTGTTCAGAGGTAATGCAAATGCTGTCAGTGCTTTCTAAATTTCAAGTGTTTGGGCAGACAGTTGCCTCATCCAAGTTATGGTTTGGTCTGGAATTAGTGGAGAAGAAATTCTTGATATTTTATCAACTCATGACTCTTGGATCAAATGGACAGTGGCAAAGGAATTCTCATTTTCTTTGGGAAAAGATGGAGGGGGATTGAAGGAGTAGAATGGACCACAAGGTTCTCTATGTTTAGGTGAAATAGATAGGTGGAAACTCAAAGTATTTTCTCACTATAATGTTTTGGGAATATGATATGGCAACCAAAGAGATAGATTACTAGTAATCATAAAACAAACTTCAAGACCTTGCTTTGTATTCTAGCTTGATTAAATATTGTTTTTGTAAAATGTATTACCAAAAGACTAATTAATATTCCAGTTAAGACTTAAAGACATATATACTCTAAGTGTCTATGTTTTTGCAATTCATTACTGTATAATATAGGGACTTTAGAACATTGAAACATGATTCTCAGCCATGTTAGTCTCCCAGCAGGAACAGGAAAGGGTCAGCCTATTTAGGCTTTCTGTATAAAATGAATTCTAGAGTTGGTTTCCATCAGAGGTTCGAAATCGTTATTTGTGTCATATACCATATTGGCAGTGTGGTGAAGCTAATGAACTCTTCTTCAGAATAATAATTTTTTTTTAAAAAGCAAAGATTACAAAGGAAACCAATTACATTAAAATAAGGTTATCCAACTATTAAAAAACATAACCAAATTAATAGGGTCCCAGGTTAACACTCACTTAAAAACATCTGGATAAAGGAAAGTGAGTTTGACTGGGCCCCACCATCTTATGGAGTTATAAAAGGAGCCAAGTTTAAGTTGTTCCCCAAATTCTGTTAAGCATAAAACCTTCAGTTTTAACTGGTAATAACATTCCACCACTGGAGTTCTGCAGTCATGATCTCATGTAGAGGCACAACTTTGAGAGCAGAGGGAGGGCTGGATGGGAAATATATTAACATGCTTGTGGATTCTATCAGTGGAAGGATGTTTTTTCTCCTACTCTGTATAAAGTTGTCCAGGGCATCCTCATAGATTACCCATTCCCCCAGGGATAAGAAATAATCAGACTATAAATATGATTTACATTAAATATAATGGGCTACTTGCCAACAAAACAGTAGCAAAATACATTTAGATAAAATCCCTTTGGTGGAAAATGGACTGCATGTTTTTCTATTTTAAAATTTGCTAACACGTTCCTTTTTTTTTTCCTTTTTGCTCAATTAAGTATAAAGACTCTATTTATCTTTCATAAAAATTTTTGCCTTGTAGTTTTTTCTCTGTTACTGTCCATTCACATTTCCCACCCTTCACAATTGCAAAGCTGCCTCCTTGGGGGATGTTTCATTAAAAAACCCCAAAACTTACTAACAGGCCACATAGGGGTGCTCTCAACCTACCGGAGGAATGCTGATCAGTTTTGCAATGGAGAGATGGAAATGCTGAAACCTGATGGGAGTGAGAATTCTTTCTGAGTAGGGCATTGATAAGTTTTCTTTTAAAATCTGTTTCCCAGCATTCATCATGCCAAAAGATGCATCCTTCATACATAGTTTAAAGTGATGAGTGGAGAAAATAGCACTATAGGGGAAAAAAAGCCTATTGAGATTTGCCTGGTTTTCTCCACTAAGCCCAAATAACCATCTATTCGTTTCATAAATGACTCCCCCTCCCATGTTTTAATTAAATCCATGCGACAATTTCCCCTTCCTTCTTGAATAGCTTGGAAATGAAATTAGTCTAGCAATCTCTAGTTTAGACATTTTTATGTAATTAATAGGCTCCAAAGCCATTTTAGCTGGCAGAGCTGGGCTTTGTGACTCTCTTAGATATAATTTCAGGGCTCTCTATTATCAGTAAATTTGTTTGGTCCAATTGGGCAATTCACTTTCTTCTTTTTAGGATTTCTGTTTGTTTGTTTTTACCTGTAAACCCGAGATAACAAAGCAATGACTTCAGACAGATAATAAAATGAATTGCAAAGACAAATGAAAAAAAATGCTGAAGATAATCATGCTGCTTTTCCAGTCAGGCAGCATTAGTATCAGGGTATATTGAGTGTTTCAAGACATCTGTCTTTTTCATGCCTGGCCTTAGCAATTTCTATGGCTTTTCTTGCGGGTGATGATTCATATGTAATCTATCCTTATATACAATAATTAGAGTTATGAATAGCTCAGGTGCAGGATATTCTTTGCTTCCTTATGACAGAACAGAAATGTTTGGGGATAGCAGTTGCATAGGAATTTGCATAGGCCTTTGTTATAAAACTGGGTGGTAAGGTTGTTAACACATGCACAAAGGTAATAGAGGTCTCATTTGCTCTAGCCCTCCTGTGAGTCTTTTATTTATCTTTCTTCCTTCAATGGGTTTAAAAAATAATAATAATAATGAATTCATTGAAGATGCAACATAGATTGAAATTTAAACTTCACCTCCCACTAACATACTATATGACCTTGGGTTTTCCCATTAATCACTCTGGACCTCATTTTTTTTTAATCCATAAAATGAGAGCAAGGATAAAGAGTATCTAAGGTCTTTTCTAGCTCTAATTTTCTGTAATTCACTCCTATTTCAGAATGCAAATATGAAATACAGGTGGATTATCCAAAGGGAAGTACCAGGTAAAGTAGTTTTGCACAGAATTATCACTGAGAATGCTTATCTGGAGCAGTTATTCTACCTTCTATGAAAAATTATATTTAACAAATACTGGTGAAATACCTACTACATGCTAGAGGCTATGCGAGGTACTAATAATACAAAGAAAGAAATTGAAATACTCCTTCCAGGTTGTCTGCAATTTTGTTCAAAACTCATGCCACTTGGGTATTTAAAAATGTATTTTTCCATTTCAAAAAAAAGTATTCTATGACTCAAAGCAAGGTCATCTGCAGATGAAAGCATTTGAAGAATCTGGCCACTGATAATGAATCCTTCTACTTGAATCCTACACAAAATACTTGTGCTCCATGAGTTGTAAATACTTCTGGTGAGTTATGTCACCTTGTTTTCTGCCTCATAATGCTGATACTCAAGGGATCATTATGGTCTCAACTCTCATAAAATGCTAATGACTTAACATATGTATAAGTAATATTTTGCTAGAAGGGAAGGTTTAAGACTGCCTTTTCTTGGAAGCTTTTAAAAAATAATCAACAAAATGTAAAAATTGTGAGATAGCATATCTCTTATACTTCTTATTTGGTCGGTTGGTTGTAATCTTGTGAGTTGATGTTTAAAAATTTTGGAAAGCCATTCCCTTCCCTTCTAGTATCTTGAGTAAAGATTCTACTGATGACTTAATTCTCCTAAATACCTTATAATAGCAGTTTTCAAAGTGTGGTCCAGGGACCACCTGGATTCCCCTATGTCCTTTCAGGAGGTCTGTAAGGTCAAAACTATTTGCATAATAAAACTAAAGCTTTTAAATTTCTAATAAGGCAAAAAGTAATAGATATAAATCACATAAACAAAAGCTCTTTTGGGTCCTCATTAATTTTTCAGAGTGTAAATGAGTCCTAAGAAAACTTTTAAGAATCATAATCTAGTAGATCAGATAGAATAGGGTTATGATTCTATTGTAGCTGTTGCCTTCTTATATACCATCAAAAAAAAGTAAAATGTACCAACTATACACTTCTTTTCCACTTCTTTGGAATATTCTTTTTGAGATAACTTGAAAACTGGCTTCTAAATACCTTTTAAGTTGTGATATCTCCACAAAGCATTAATCTGTTTGTATGTGATTCACTTCTAGCTGATCTTCCCAACTTCATCTTCACAGGTGGCAATACCATTTCCTTACAAAATGTTCTAAGTTGGTAGTGTACAAATTTAGCTGTTCCCCTATGATTGTCAATGACACCAGGTCACTATAGATATATCATGAGATCTGTTCCAATTAATATTGATTTGTTCTCCTTTTTTCCAACTACAAATGCTCAGGTTGATGTGCTCTAGCTGAGTCTTAATTCAAGCTCTCTGACAGTTTGTTATACCCTCAGGTTTTTTTTTTTTTTTGCTGTTTGTTAGTAAATCATGCCCATTTTTCCTCTTGTCTTTTACAACACTTTACAAGTAAATTCTTCAATGCAATTTGTATTCATTTCAAATTGATTAATCTCACCAGTCATTCAGGAAATAAAATATTTGAAAAATTCATTTTTATCCGGATTAAAGGTAAAATTGGATGGGCACCTCATTGAGTGGTTTTTTGGACATTTTGGACAGACTCTGAAGATGACCATTGGACTGGATCTAGGATTTAACTGAAGGAGGTTTTTGATAATAATTAATGTTTAATCTGACCAATGAAGAAAGTTTTAATTTTTATTTTCCTTGAATAATCCAAGAGTTTAGTAGTTTGAGGGCTACTAAACAAAAAGTATGTGTAGTTGATAGTATTTGTGAAGAAAATTTGTGAGTACAGAGATTGCATGTAGAAGCATTTGGTTTGAATTCCAGAATAATATATACTTTAGAGATTTGTAAACCTTTCTTCATAGGATTTTACCACAAGACTGATTGCTTAGTCTTTTTTTCCTAAAATCATAATTAATGGTTTACATTGAGTTGCCTTCTAAATCAGTGATTATTAATCTGGGGTAGAAACATTCATTTTTTAATTTTTTGTCTGTTTTTTTAAACTGTTTCAACAACTGATTTTCAATACATTTGGTTTTATTTATAATTGTATGTGTTTTATTTTCTGCATTGTCTATAGCCATCATCAGTCTGTCAAAGGGAACCATGACACATAAAAGGTTAAGAACACTGTCCTAGATGTTTGTAGTGGGAGTTGGATAGTACCTCACCATTTCCCCAGTGGATTATAGACAGAATGAGAACAAGCCTCAACAAGTGTAGTTGATAAGATGGAGGACTCAAGCTTTCTGAAATAAATAGGGCAGGGCACCCTGATTTCTGGGGGAGGGGTAAGGAATATCTTCAGTGAAGATATCAGGAAAGTTATTTTGAAGAAAGTAAGGGAATAAGAAGTGGCTAAGATGGTGAATATTTGGGATAAGAGGAGCAGCCAATACCAAGACACAGGTGATTCTAGAGGGATCATTAAATAAGAAGATAAAATTTTGCCTCCATTTTTTAAAAGGGCAGAGATAAACAAATCAGGGTAGGTTTACTGAAGCTGTCTTTGTTTATTCTCTTCCCTAGATAACTGGAGGACAAAAATGTCAGTTGATTTTATTTTGTCTTCATTTTCTTCTCTAGACAGGTACATAATACTAATACCTAGTATTTATATACCACTTAACCACTTGCAAAACATTTTACAAAGATTATTACATTTTATTCTCAAAACTATCCTTTGAGGTGGGTGTTATTCTAAAGCCCATTTTACAGATTAGAAAACAGAGGCAGACAGAACTTAAGTGTTATATCTAAGATCATATAGTTATTACCAGTCTGAGGTCAAATTTCAACTCAGATCCTCCTGTCTCTATGTCCAATGCTTTATCCTTTGCTACCTAGTTTTCTAGAGTAGAGATTTTTTGGTTATGTTTTATATTCTTTTCTAAAGGGCTCTTTCCCCAAATATGAGGGATTCTTCTTTATTCAATTCAATTTTTTTTATAACAAAATAGCATAAAATGTACCTGGGCAGCAAAACTAAACTACTCCTATTATGTGTGGGTGTATGTGTGTAAAATGGAACCATCCATGTTTTTTTACCTGTAAGTCCTCCTGGGTCATTTTGTGGGTTAACCTTTTTCAGATACATTGATTGAATAACATATCTAAAAGGAACAATAAGCATATGTTCCCCTTACATGAATGATAGAGAGAGCAATAATTTTGATTCGTTTCCAATCAAACCTATATATATATATACAAATATAGACATGTATATATATGACTCTTTATTTGTATCTACTCAAAACCATTAAAATATATCTATGTTTACCTAACCCTAGTATTTTCAAATATATCAATGATTATTACACAATCCAAATATCTTAATGATTAAGTGGATTTGTTATATTTTATATAAATGCCCTTGAAATATGTAAATTGAAGCTTGGAAACTTTTTATGTCTCCAGTTATTTTCTTTGTTCTGTCTTTCTTTGTCTCTCTCTATTTCTGCCTCTCTTTTTCCTTCTCTTGGTTCTCTTGTCCTATGGGGGAAAAAGAGAAAATTAAAACCAGATTCTGAATCCTAAATCCATTATCTCTCTATGTCAAAGTGTGAAATATGTTTCATTGTTGATCATCTGGAATCATGGATAATCATTGTAGTTCTTTAAGCTCTTATCATCTTCAATTATTATTTTTTATTTTTATAGTGTTCCTATTATATTGTTTTCCTGGTTTTACTCTTCACCATTCATAAAAGGCCTCAAAATGATTTATTCTTATTATATTAATGCTTTAGTATAAATTGTTCTGGGTTTGCTTGCTTTATTCCACATTGTGTTGAAACCATCAATTTCTTCATTTATTAAAGCATAATAGTATTCTATCATATTCATATGTTACAGTTGCCAACCATACCTTATTTCTGGGCATTCTTTTAGTTTCTAGACTTTTTTTGCCAAAACACAAAAAAAGTTGCTATAATTTTTTTTTTTGTACATAATGGGTCTTTTCTTCTTTGATCTTTTGGAGGAATAAGTATAGCAGTCATATAGTTGTTTCATTGGACATGTGCTGTTTAGTAACTTTTTATATGTAATTCCAAATTACTTTTTAGAAAGGTTATATTTATTTAAAGATACAATAACAATTTATCAATATTCCTATGTTCCCATAACCCCTCTAAACTTTGCCATATTTCTTTGAATTATATGTTTATATCTTTAGACCATTGATCAGTAGGGCAATCATTATTATTTTTATAAATTTAAATCTGTTCTTTTATATTTTGGAAATGACACCTTTATCAGGAAAAAAAACTATTAAAAAACTTTCTTACAATTTAATCTACCCTTTTAACCTTAGCATTATTGGATTTTTATAATAGCATTTAATTTTATATAATCAAAATTATTCCTTTTAGTCTTTTGTAATCCTCTAATACCACTTGTTTGATCATGGATTTCTCTCCATAGGTCTGATAGATAATTTTATCCATGTTTCTCCAACTTGCTTATGATAAGACCTTTTATATTTAGGGAATGAAACTCTGTGTAGTTCATCTTAATACAAGGTAGAAAAGTGTTGGAATATATCTAATTTTTTCCATATTGGTGCCCAATTTTCCCAGCAATTATTGTCAAATAGTGAGTTCTTATCCAAGTTATCTGAATCTTTATATTCATTAAATGTTAGATTTGTTGGCTTCTGTATGTACGCATTGAATATATTATTTTTATAATTCACATTGTTTTTTAATCCATTTTTCCATGTGTTTTGGTTTTACTGTTTTATAGAGTAAAATTTTGGTAGTTTGGTGTCATTTTATAAATTAACTTAAGCTTTATTGTGATGTTTATTAGAGTCATTTAACTCACATGCAATTGATTGTTTCCCAATTGTATAGGTCTTCCTTTATTTTTGGAAAGAGTGGTTTATAATTTTATTTCCCTGATTCTTGTATATTTCTTGGTAGGTACACTCTTCAATATTTTATATGTTATATAATTATTTCAAATGGAATTTCTCTTTCCATCGTTTTCTTCTAGGCTTTATTGATATCACACAAGCATGAATGATTTGTATGGATTTATTTATTCCCAGAAAATTTGATGACATTATTGTTTTGTTTTTCTTTAAACTACTCTTTAGAGTTTTTTGAGTGCACAATCATATCATCAAAAAGGTGGAAATTTTTATTCTTTTTTACTTACACTTATTCCTTTGATTTCTTTTTCCAGTCGTTACAGCCAGCATTTCTAGTAATATATCAAAGAAAAAAGATGACAATGGACATCTTTGTTTCATTACTTATTTTATTAGGAAGAATTTTGGTTTATCTTTGATTTTTACTAAGGTATTTTTAGTTTTAGATAGGTACTTTTTAACATTTTAAGGAAATAACTATCCCTTTGTTATTTTTTTAAAATGGAAATTGCTATTTCATTTTGTCAAAGCTTTTTCTGCATTTTTCCTATAACCATCTGATGCATGTTCATTCTGATTTTAATATTCTTAATTCAACATGTAGTTTCCATGACATTAAACCCTATATTTCTAGGAGAAAGAGAAAGTGATCTTATTGTATAATCTTTATGATATGGGGTTTAAGCTTCTTTTCATCAAAATGTATTAAGATATAAGTCTATAGTCTTTTCTAAACTAATTGTGAATGAAATCATATTTTGTACTGGTATACAATACCTTCTGATAAAACATGGAAGTGTTTTATGTATCCACATGGTAATTTTCGTTTCTTCCACAGGAAATGTGTTTACCATGGTTCAGAATTCCTTCTCATCTACTTAGTAGTTTTTTTTTCAGTTTATACTCTTCAATAGTTTGTTAGCTAATGGCTAAGGGAAAGCAAGCTACTCAAATTTGGATTTAACACCACTTAAAAGTAAAACAGACTTTTGGCTTTTACCTGGAGATTGTTTTCCTATTTATTTTTTTTTTTTGTGGCCATTGAATTGATTTGCAAATACATTAGTGCTCACTCATTACATACAACCCAAGAAATGCATACATCTATCTAGCACTTAAGAAAACAATATATAGTGTCCTTTCTATTATTTTTAAACCCTTACCATCTATCTTAGAATTAATACTGTGTATTGGTTCCAAGGCAGAAAAGTGATAAGCACTAAGCAATGGGCAGTAAGTGACCTTGTATCACATATCTAGGAAGTGACTAAAGCTAAATTTGAACCTAGGATTTCCCATACAAAGGCCTGGCACTCAAATTGTTGAACCACCTAGTTGCCCACAGGGATGTTTTTGTGTGTGTGTGTGTGTGTGTGTGTGTGTGTGTGTGTGTGTGTATACTTATAGAAATAAGACCTATTGGTCCTAATGCTCAGATCAAAGAATTAAATCCATTAAAATTGAAAATAATACCTCTTCCTTATAATTTATTCTATTCCTGCCCTTCTTTTTAAAAAAATAATTTGTTTAGTCAATTTAGAACATTATTCCTTGGTTACAATACTCACATTATTTCCCTCTCTCCCCCCCACCCACCCTTCCTCAGCTGACACACAATTTCATTGGGTATTACTTGTGTCCTTGATCAGAATCTATTTCCATGTTGTTGGTGTTTGCATTAGGATGTTCATTTAGAGTCTACCTCCCCAGCCATTTCCCCTCAACCCATGTATTCAAGCAGTTGGTTTTCTTCGGTGTTTCCTCTGAATGTGGATAGTGGTTTTTCTCGTAGATTCCTTCAAGTTGTTCAGGATCACTGCATTGCCACTAATGGAGAAGACCATTACATTTGATTACACCACAATGTATCAGTCTCTTTGTACAATGTTCTCCTGGTTCTGCTCCTCTCACTCTGCATCACTTCCTGGAGGTTGTTCCAGTTCCCATGGAATTCCTCCAGTTTATTGTTTCTTTGAACACAATAGTATTCCATCAACAACATATACCATAATTTGTTCAGCCATTCCTCAATTGGAGGGCATCCCCTCATTTTCCAATTTTTGGCCACCACAAAGAGTGCAGCTATGAATATTTTTGTACATGTCTTTTTCCTTATTATCTCTTTGGGGTACAAACCCAGCAGTGCTATGGCTGGATCAAAGGGCAGACAGTCTTTTAGTGCCCTTTGGGCATAGTTCCAAATTGCCCTCCAGAATGGTTGGATCAATTCACAACTCCACCAGCAATGAATTAGTGTCCCTACTTTGCCACATCCACTCTAGCATTCATTACTTTCCATAGCTGTTATGTTAGCCAATCTGCTAGGTGTGAGGTGATACCTGAAAGTTATTTTGATTTGCATCTCTCTGATTATAAGAGATGTAGAACACTTTTTCATGTGCTTATTAATAGTTTTGATTTCTTTGCCTGAGAACTGTCTGTTCATGCCCCTTGCCCATTTATCAATTGGAGAATGGCTTGATTATTTGTACAATTGCTGTAGCTCTTTGTAAATTTGAATAATTAAACCTTTGTCAGAGGTTTTTGTTATGAAGATTATTTCCCAATTTGTTGCTTCCATTCTAATTTTGGATGCATTAGTTTTGTTTGTACAAAACCTTTTTAATTTGATGTAATCAAAATTATTAATTTTATATTTTGTGATTTTTTTCTAGCTCTTGCTGGGTTTTAAAATATTTCCCTTCCCAAAGATCTGACATGTATACTATTTTGTGTTCACATAATTTGCTTATAATTTCCTTCTTTATGTTCAGTTCATTCACCCATTCTGAATTTATCTTAGTGTAGGGTGTGAGATGCTAATCCAAATCTAATCTCTCCCATTTGTCTTCCAATTTTTCAAGCAGTTTTTATCAAGAAGTGGGTTTTGGTCCCAAAAACTGGGATCTTTGGGCTTATCGTAGACTGTCTTGCTGAGGTCATTTACCCCAAGTCCATTCCCTGATCCTCATTTCTGTCTCTTAGCCAGTTTCAAATTGTTTTGATGACCACTGCTTTATAATATAGTTTGAGATCTGGGACTATTCTTGCCCTTCTTGAGGGTCTTATTTTTGAAACTCATTCCTCCCTTGATTGAGGTCATTTGTGATTGTATAGCTTGTAATATAGAGTCCTCTCTGGTATTGGATTTTTCAATGTGATATCATCATTTTAAATATTAGGAACATATTATCAAAAGAGAATATTCATATTCTATTTAATTATTTTTTACAAATCACATGTAATAACCAATTTCTACATAAGTTTCCTGAAGTTATATGATCCAAATTGTTTCATCCCCTACACCCCTCCCCAATCCCAGAGCTGGCAAGCAATTCAATCTGGGTTATACTTGTATTATCACACAAAAATATTTCCATATTGTTTGTTTTCTTAAGTGAATATTCATATTCTTTATGCCAGAATTTTAAAGGTCAGTACCATCACATCTTTCAAACTAGGACTCACACATAAACAGACACTGATAAACATATGAACTTTTATGTGTGCATTCCGATTGGGAATTTAGCAGTCTCACTTAGCAAATGATGAATTCAAGCTAAGATGTAGTGCTGGTAGATTGCAGAACTTCTTTAACAAAGAAAAAAATCATGATTCACCATAATAGCAGTTATACTCCATCAAATAGTCTAACAACTGACCCTTATTTATATCTGTGGTTTCATCTAGTTAGAAATTATATTACCTGCATAAAATGGGGAAAAAGATGAAGGCTTTTAGGTGGGCAGCTTTCTGTGTAGCTGAACAACACAAGAAGTTTAGCTTTCTCCACCAATCAGACTAAATATAGTTATACTATTGTGCAATAAGCAACTTTCACTCTTCTGCACCAAGATCCATTAGAGAAAATGATTACATCAACATGCATCATTTGGTATAACAGAAATGAAGCCATTGTACTAGAACATTTTCTTACAATCAATGTTTCTCAATTTGCCTCGACATTTTCTTTCGATAAATGTCTAGCTTTACCTTGGCATTTAACTAGTAATGGGGGGACTATTATTGTGTGACACTGTTCTAGTCCATTGACGTTATCTTTTATTTGTATATTTTTTGAAGAAGAGGTATAGTAATGAGAAACATATTAGGAATAGACAAAAAAAATAAATGAAGAAGCCAGATGAACAAAGATGATATTAAGATGAATGTTTGGCTAAATGAAAACATAAAGATAGAATGTAGATACAGATTTTGAAAATTTACAAAGCTTTTTTCCTAGTAATTTCTCAAAAACCCAGCAACATATCTTTTTTACTTCTTTATTTAAAAATAATCCTATAGATGTATATAAATTATATTTCCATTTTGCCTATTTCTTTTTTGCTTTGCTTCTTTCTTATCTTTCAGTTACCTAAAAATGTGTGTATCTTTTGTTTAGAATATTTACACATAAAATTAAGAACAATATATGTTGTAGGCATTTTATGTTTATTTTCCTATATGTGCATTATTTTTTAAAATGTACCCATGTCACTATGTGTTTTTGTTATATTAAAAGTATATAATGTCTGTTCTCTGAAATACTAGTCAACAAGCTTTGGAAAAATTAGGATAGAGTATTTCAATAGGTTTGATAATGTTAGACTGAAGAGAACCACTAAGCTTCATTTTGCATACTTCTTTCTAACCTTTACAATAGAAATCACTTTTGGATTCTCTACTTCTTTCTGGGTCAGAGAAAAGAACACAAATAAGCAAGGTCCATTGTGTTATCAGAGCTAAGGTATGATTATTGAAATGACCTTTGTCTTATTAGCTTTGATAGGAAATGGCCCAGGTTACAAAGTATTTGAAAACAGTCACTATCATCTGCTTCTTTCTAACTTTCCTTATTACTGATTTTTATGGTCTCGTCTCCTGACCTTCTTGGAAATTCAGTCATGAGTTCTTTGTGGTATAACTGAATTAGTATATGTTCTGTATTTACCCCAAGTGTTTGTACCATGGTTTGATCCTATGATGCTTCCTACTTTGGACAATGACTGTTTCAAAGAGGACATCTGAGTGATTAAGACTTCTTGACCTGCAAATATGGCTCCAAACTACATATCTGATACTTGGTGACTAAGTTCATTTGCCAGAGTGGTAGGCGCCATTAAAAATTAGATAGTCTGATAAACTAAATTATGTGACCAATTTTTCAAAATACAAAATTGTGCTTTTAGACATTCATAGGTTCAATGGTTTCACCCCAAACAGTGATGCCTATCTTGAATTTCCTCAGGGTTCTCATTTCCCATTGATATGTTCTTCTCAAAAGGCTTTTAGTAGTGTGTTGGTCTTTTCTGAGAATATAATGCCTTGCTTTAGAAAGACTGGTTATAGCTTATAAAACTAATTTCTGGAGGAACTTTGTTCAGTCAATATTTTTTCATGCTGACTGGAAATATTGCATTGCATATTGCAAAATATCATAGAAACTACAGATTGTTTAAAATATCCTCATTTTTCATGTGTAATGCTAGATCATTGTTGTTAGATGAGACAGCCATCAAAGTTGAATTATTGAAATAACAGCACAGGAAATATTGATGGTATAATAATAAGACTAAAACCTATGAAAGTACTCAAACATTATAAAACAGAGACTCATGTTTGGCTAATTTTGACACCATGTGCATGTTGCCTTCAGAATCATTTTGGCATATCTTCCTTCTGGACCAGTTAAGAACCAAGAAGTAGCTTTCATGACTCTAACTCCTGGTGATGTTTTTGTTGATGACAGTGATGATGATGAGTAGTATTAGCAGTAACTGACATTTATTAGGTACTTATGGTTTATACTTCCCTCTGACCAACTCTGAAAGATAAGCAAAGTACTTGTTGCTGAATGTTACTTTAGGAATTAAAATTAAATTACCATAGCAATTTCCCAGATTTTTTTTATTTGGAGGAAAGGAAGCAATAGATGAGGAAAAGGGAGAGCAAGAAAGAAAGAGGAGAGCAGAGGAGGGAGAGAGAAGGGTGGAAAAGGAGAGGAACAAATTTTTCTAGATAGTTCACCTGCTTGGGAATTAACTGATACTAAAGTAATTGAAATAAGTTAAACAGGTTGTAGCAATACATTTTTCATTAGAACAAAAGCAGACATTATTTTTATGCTTCTAATTGTCCTTTACTTAAATAACTGGATTGTATTCCTGTTGCTAAACACGCCTATAGAACTATTAATATTCATACTTTCTAAACATGTTACAAACAGTTAAAATACACAGGGACACCTATTGAAAAATCTTAATTATAGGTAGAGAACCAGATAGGCATAAAATCTACAGAGTATATGCTTCATGTCTATAGTATAGACAAGGACAGAATAATGTACTTGTTCTAGCTCTTCTTATATTTGACTCTTTAATCAGAAACAGATCAATTTGGACAATGATACTGAGGCTAATGGCCTTGGTAAAGGCTAAAGAAGCTCATCTAAGGGTCCATTTGTGAAACTCATTAGCTAAATATATATTTCTTTCCCCTCCCCATTTTTGGAGGGAAGGAAGGCTGAGCTGATCCATACCTATGCTTGATTTCATTGGGTTAACTAACTACTAGCATATGTGTACAATCTCTCAACTAATGCAGATCATTAATTTTTGAACTAAATAAATACTACATACTAATTTTAAGCTTTCTGTACCTGACCAACTGATATGAAGAATATTCTTTTTCAAGGTATTCAATGACAGTTTAAAAAAATAGGTCCCTGATTTTAGTGTAGATGTTTATAATTTAGTCAGACATTTGTTACGTTGGATGAGTGATGTTATTAGGAAGTGGGAAAGAAGCCAATTGTGGCCATATGGCACAATAGAAAGAGCACTGGGCTTGTCATCAGAATATCTGGACTCTAGTCCTCTCTGGAATTTTCTGTATTCTTAACTCATTAAACACACACACATGTATGTTATATAGAAATATATACATGCACATATTTTAGAAAGAGACAGAGAGACAAAGTGAGTCACACAGAAAGTATAAAGGGAATAAATGCAAAGTAGCTAAATCCAGGATAGTTTGAGAGGGATGTAAAATCCGTCAAAAGGACAAGGAAAAAACTCTAAAAGAAGCTAGTGTTTGAGTTGTTTCTTGAAGGAGAGAGATTCTATGAAGCATGGGTGAGAGGAATACATTCCATGGAGGAGAGACAGTGCAAAGGCAGAGATGGCAGAAGGAATATCATATTGACATTGAAAGAAGGACAATTTGACTGAACCTCAGAGGACAAAAGGGAAAATAAGGCCAATATATCTAGAAATATATGCCAGGAAAAGATTATGTGGTTTAAAAGCTAAAGGGAGGAGTGTACATTTGATTCTATAGAAAAAAGGAAGCTAAAGGGGAGGGATATGGTAGAATCAGTAATTAAGGAAAATAACTTTGGGAGCAGACTAAATTAAAGAGATATTTGGGACAGGAAGAGTGGCAAGGATGCCATTATAATATTCTAGGCAAGAGCTGATGACGACCTAAACTAAGGTGGTAGCTGTGTGAGTAGAGAGGGAGCTAAATGGCCAAATTTACTAACTCACTGAGTGAGTTGGGTGACAGGAAAAAAAGAGATAAGGGCAATGCCAGAGTCATGCACTTGGAAGACCTGAGGAACAGCAAAGCCTTTGAAAGAAATAAGTAAGTTTGGAAGAGAGATGGATTTTTTAGGAAATATCGAGTTAGGTTTTGCCAAATTGAGTTTCTATGTCTCCATACAATTTAAAAAGTCCAATGTGCAATTAGCAGAGAGATTGCAATTCATTTTATAGGCTTGGAGGTCATCAACATAGTGATGATAATTAATCCCATGAGGGCTAATGAAATTATGGAATATATAAAGAGGACAGGGGGTCTGTAACAGAACCTTGGAGAATACCTATAGTTAGGGAATTATATGAATGGTAATTCAGCAAAGAAAGTGAAGTAGAGAGATAGATCAAAGAATACAGTGGAGAGTGTAGAAAACCCATATGGGAAAGACTATCCAGAAGATCAAGAGTGCCAAATGCAACATATAGGTATGGAAGCCTTTAAGTCTTGTTTTGACATTAGATTAAATAATTAGGTGATCTTTGCTAACTTGGGAGAGAACTTTTTAAGTTGAGTGATGAGTTCAGAGGCCATATTTCACAGGGTTAAGGAATTATTGAAAAAAATTAGGGATGCAATCTCCTGGAGAAAATAGAAAAAAATACGATCATAGACATTAATGGAGAGGCTGGGCTTGGCAGGAAGAATTATATCATTTTCAGAGATAGAGGGAAAAAGAAATTGGGGATAAAGTCAAAGAATTTTATGATGACTTGAAGATGATGGCCAAGACTTAGTCACACAATCTTGTCACACGTTTTAGAATCATGATAGACATCAGCCTTAAACTTTTTAGATGGGAAATCTATCAGCCTTTTGGTGACCTAAAGAAAATGTCTCCTTTAATCAGTACCATCACCATCCATTTATAAATTCAAGTTATTATTATTTCAACACTGTTTTTAATAGGCTATACTTAGAACTGACAACATGAAGTGTGTTGTTTGAATGAATTCTTCCAATGACCGATGAGTGTCACCATGATTGAACCCCAAATTATAAAATCCATTGTTGGCCTTTTTCATACTGCTACAATGGTCCAGGATAGACTGTAGAAGTGCTAACTATTGAGAAGGAATTTAAAGAAGGACTGTTCTACATAATTCAGTGGACAGGTACAAATCTCATTCTCTCTTATTAACCTGCTTTTCCCCTTACTATGAGGTCCTCATGTATTTTTTAACAGGGGCATGTAGTATGTGATTGGGCTGGAAGAAAAATTGAAGCTAATAAGTAAAGGAAGATTTTTTTTTCTTTTTATGGAAGCGCCACTTGTCATCTTTGTACTACAGCCTTAGATGTTTGCCCTGTACTTTCCTATGACAAATCCTCTAAAATAGTTATTAATACTTCCAAATAATTTAAAAAAGAACTCAAGATCTTGAAAAGAAATTATTTCCTTCATATAGAATGGGATTTCTATGCCTAGTGTGTCATCCTTTAATGGTCTTGCTATTAATAAATTATTGCAATAGAGTCTAATAACACTGGATTCCTATGTGACAAGAGCAAATTTTCATTTAAAGTAAGAACATACATTATGATCAGAGACAGGGTGCTTGAATTGAAGATCACCACTTCATTAAAATAAAAAATAATGAAGATGATATTTGGAAAGAAAAACATGTCAGATGGATGAATGACATGAAGTATAGAATAAATTATTTCTTTTCCCCAGTTTTTTTCTGCTAACTAGCCTTGCTCCAGGGGATTTTATATGCCAAATTTTACCCCTTAAAGCATGCACAAACAGCTTGTCAAGTTAGACATGCTGGCATCAACACAGGCCACTTGGCTGTCTTTGATTTGAAGCCCTAAAGTTGGAATCAAATAAATACCAAAACCCACAAACTTTAATGATAAGTGGCAGGCAGTAACCACAATACCAAGCTTCAATTCACTTTAGAGATCCCACTGGCTTCAGAAACTGAAGACAACAATACCTACTGGTTTCTGACTTGTAGCCTAGGCCTCAACAGGGAATTGTGCTCACCCCAGCCTCAATTTTGAGGCCACATGCCTCAAAGCAGAGACTATTTTCATCCGACTTTCTCGTATGAGCTCTAGAGGCTGTTTCAGGGAGCTTCTGTTTCTACACTTAAAGAATGGGTAGTTCCAGGATTCTCCAGGTGTAGTCAAGGACTTGAGGTTCAGACTCTGTGTTTCTTGGGGAAGGAATAGTTATTTTAAGCATTGTAGACTCATTCTTGCTGGCCACTTTTAAATTTGTTATTTACAACTTTGGTTAAATGATCTATTAATTAAGAAAGAGACAAGCCATATATATGATTAGCATCTTGAACTCTGGACTAGCATTTAGAATTAATGTGATAGGGGTAGTCTTGACATGGAAAAGAGTTCTGGATACATAATAAAGGCAGGGATGTACCTAGGAGGAAGGTAATGAAAGGAAGGAAGAAATTGATCTTGATTCTACTTTGGTTTTGTTCTAATTCCTGTCTCTTTCATTTACATGAGAAAGAAAAAAGTTTTAGAATTGGGAAACAGAAGAAAACCAAGATGTAGACATTTACATAGTCTGGAAGAGTAGACTTTATGTAACAGAGGGTGAATTTGGATGTTATCCCTATTCCAACTCCCCCCAAAATATTTCATCAAAGGTGATGAGGTTTTAATGTTGTAACAATGTGTTAAACTAAATGTAAGACTGAGTTCACACTGGGATCCATCTATGAGGTGGGATTCTCTTTCTATGATGAAATTAGGAGCAAAAAGCAGAGACATTACCTTGCCAACAAAGGTTTGCATAGTCAAAGTTATAGTTTTTTTTTTTTTTCGAGTAGTAATAATGTATGCTTAAGCATGTGAGAGTTGAACTATAAGGAAAGCTGAGAGACAGAATCAATGCTTTTGAATTCTGGTGCTAGAGTAGACCTTTCAGAGTCTTTTGGACAGCCAAGAGATCAAATCAATCAATACTTAAAGAAATTAATTCATACTCTTTATTGGAAGGTCAAATACTAAAGCTGAAGCTTAAATACTTTGGCCACATGATGAGAAGATAGTGCTCATTAGAAAAGACCCTGATGTTGGGGAAAATGGAAGACAGAAGGAGAAAGGGGTGGCAGAGGACGAGATGGATACATTTATAGAATCAATAAACATGAGCTTGTACAGTCTTTGGGAGATAGTGGAGGATAGAAGGGGCTGGCATGCTATGGGCTGTGAAGTCACAAAAAGCTGGACTTGACTGAACAATCAAACAGTACAAAATCTAGTGAACAAGCCAAAATCAGAATTTCAAAACCTAGAAGTTTGAAGGACTTTAATCTTTGGAATGATTTATGGAAGAGACTTCCATAGAAAGGGAGGAAGGAATTTCTCTCTCCTACCTTCACAGTGGCTATGATATCTAATTAGTTTACCCAGTTAGAGATTCTATCTAGAAGTTTGAGAATGCATTGCTTCAAGAAAGCATGAGGCATATTGAAGGGTGCAAAACCACAGACTTTTTTTGAGATATAGTCAAACCCTTGAAGGATGAAGCATCTTCACAGAATAGGATTCCAAGTAGTATAACTTAGGTTAACTGGTTAAAATACAATTGTTAACTCTGTCTATTGAGATTTGAACTGTAAAGAAGAGTAGATATTGAGAACCCAAATGATGAGCCCTTGTAACAGAGATGAATTTTCTGGATGTAGAAAGGATTCCTAGACACTGCAGTACAAGGAGTACTAAGTTGCTTTGACCACATGTTCTCTATGTGTATATTACTTTACTTTAACAATTGAAGAGCATGCCCACCATTTCCATGGGTATTATGTGTTTTTAGGGAATGTATTCTTAGATTATATGAAGGGAAGGTTTTGTGGCTACTTTTTTTTTCTATTCCATCTTAAGTAAATACCCTTGCTAAAAGGTGATTGTTTTTACTGACTGATTATTCCTGGAAAGTATACTGATGGGAGCTTATGAGCTATACTGTTAGGAGTGGGTACCCACAAATTACCTTAGGACCTGTTAAAAGAGCAGTAGCCTTCTTGGTAACAGTACATGAGGAGTGTGCAACTTGGGAGAAGTATCTCAGAAAAGGGGCTACATCTGGATGAAAGAAGATCAAGTATTGTTTAGTTACCATAAATTACATAGGACAATATACAGAGTTGTTGACCCTAAGTAGAGAGCAGTTTCTGGTGGAGAACCAAAATCCTATCAGAAAAAACAAACAAACAAAAAAAAAAACAATTCATTTCTCATGGAAGGGGAATGAAGTTATCCCTCAAAAATTGTTTTTTATAGTAACCATATATTTAAAAACTTCTTTTTAAATAGATAATGAAAAGAAAACTTTTTTTTTAAATAGATCATGCACCTTTGTGCAGCTATGTAGCTATATATAGCAAACTGGGCCTGAAGTCAGGAAGATCTGAGATGGAATCTCTGATATTAACTGTGTGACCCTGGGTCTATGGCAAGTCATTTGATTTCATGCTTCAGCTTTTTTCAAATGTGAAATGAGGATAATAATTACAATTACACGATTGTTGTGAGGTGATAGCAACTGAGACAATTTCAGTAAAGTGCCTAGCACAATGGCTGCCAAAAAGCAGGTGCTTAATAAATATTTATTTCCTTCTCTTTCTTCCTTCTTTTGTCTTATTGTTGTCCAAATGATGAACTTGTGATGTCTTTATGTAAAAGTGTGAAGTATAATTTAAAATTTTCATTCTGCCTGATGTCCATGCTGCTCTCCAGTTCAAAACCAGAAGATGTGAGAATTGTAGTCTTACTTATCTTCCTTTAGTAACAACATTAAAGCACTGGAATTCTTAACCTGGGGTACAATGAACTTGTTTAATTAACACTTTGATAACTGGATTTCAATGTAATTGATTTCCTTTGTAAACCTATATATTTCATGCACTTACAACATTATGCCAAGGAGTGATCCACAGGCTTTACCAGACTGCCAAAGGCTTCTGTGACATTATTAAGGTAAAAAACTCATGGTTTATGGGAAAAGAGATACTTGGGAGGTGAAAAGTGCTAGAACTGTCATTGAGGAGAGATCTTTAAGTAGTTCTTTCATCTACCAACTCAATTTAAATATAAGAAGAACAGGTTTTCCTTTCTTTTTCATACTAGTTCCCAATCCCCAATTTCAGTATTTTGAATATTCTATGTTTTTCTATGAACTTTCTATGATTCTGAATACTACTGGTGAGCATAGGCTATTAGTAGGGAAAGAAGTAGTATGAGAAATTATATACATATATATTACTAAATCTTATGATATTATCAGATAATTTTAGGGTTGTGACTTTAAATCTAGATTTAAATGGTCGCCAAATAAAATACCCAAGTCAGTCTGGAAATTTATGGTAATTTAATTAATATAGAGGGGAAGGAATTTAAGGAGAAGGAGGAAAGAGGATATAGGATTTCTCCTAACTGGCCTATGCCAGGGAGAGTTTTAAACTCCCTTCCTCTAGGTCTCTGAAAAAGATTAGAGGCTTCTGAGAGGAAAAAGTTGGAAAGTAAAGGAGGAAAATTCAGCCAGAAACTCACCACCAAACTGGACAACTGGACAATAGCTTGTAGCCATGCTAAGATGCCAAAAGGCTCAGCAAGCAGCTCTCAGCTAACTCTCCACCACCAAGCAGGGAAAGAGAGACAGAGAGAATCCTTGAGGGATAAAAAATCTCAAATATATAGACCTTTCATCCTTGTGTCTCCTCCTCTAAATTTTCACATCTACCAATCACATTAAAGGCTTTTTCTCCAGGACTGCCCATACTTTTAGTTCTTACCTTCTTTGATTTGATTATATCTTTAGAGTTACTTAACACTTCTTTGTTAAGTTCACCTTTTGTGAGTTACTTGACCTTTTTAATTTAACCTTTAGAGTTACATAATACCTTTTTGTATTAGATCTAAAAATAGACTTACCTTAAAGTTCTAGCTTCACTATAAGGTGAAAACTAAGTACCTTCATTGTTCAATCAGGAGATTACAACTTTATCTTACCCTAAAGTATGGTCTAAGTAGGGTGGAGTTATTTAGAGTTCCCAAGACATTCCTGATTTTGTTAAACTAAGTATCTTCATTGTTATAAACAGGAAATAGCTAAATCCAATCTTCACAATATCAGGATGGTATAGTTTATATATACAGATACATATATAGATATATACATTTGCATGTATGCATATGCATATATACACACATATATTCACAAATTTATACCAACCAGGGCCTGGAGGAAGTCAATCTGTTTTATAGACTATTTACAAAGAAATATGTTATATTCTTTTCATATAAATGCATTATGTTTTGATCAATAAAGCTTTGCCTAAAAAATGTACTCTCCCAAGTAGATAAGGATTATTTATAGGAATTATTGGTAAGGAGAAAATCTTTATTGGCTTTTATTCTAATATGTCTAGTTTCTGTTTGGAATTATTTATTTCATCCATAAAAGCTCCATTTCTGTCCTTATTTCTTTGAATTTCCCATTTTCCTTTCTTTGATTATTCTTCAGAAACATTCTGGGTCTTTGGAGTTGTTCCACTGTGATTTCAAGGAGATTCTTATGGCAGAATTTCTTATCCTCTCTTTAGCTTCCCTAGAAGATTTTGATTCACTTTCCTTTTGTACATAGTATCTGGCATATGCTTCCATATATTTCTTCTCCCCAAGTGAGTTTTTTCCTGCTTCAATCACTTTGCTGATCTCTAACCTACATATCTTGTATCCATGCTAGAAATGTGATTAGTGTGAATCCTTTCCTTCTAATGGCCTACCTTGCCTTTACTGCCTCTACTCCATTCTTTCTGACCACCATGGATTAAAAATCTTAGTGATATTAGTCTTTTGGAATATTGCTACAGGGAGATTCCAAGAGTCCATGGAAGGAAGGAATATTCTTGACCTTTACCAGTCTTGGTCTCCTAGGTTGCACCATTCTTTCATCAATAATCCCCTCAGGTTAATCATGGTGGAATCTGTAAGCAGTGCCCTGAGAAGATTTTATATTTAAGCCTTTTCACCACACCACTTTCCTTCTTTCTCTGGGATGCCTTTTTCTTTTTGTTCCACATTATTTGCTAATTTCCTCCACTTTCTTTTCCTTGGTGCTCTAGTCTCTATAAAGTCTCTCTCTCTCTCTCTCTCTCTCTCTCTCTCTCTCTCTCTCTCTCTCTCTCTCTCTCTCTCTCTCTCTCTCTCTCTCTCTCTCTCTCTCTCTCTCTCTCTCTCTCTCTCTCTCTCTCTCTCTCTCTCTCTCTCTCTCTCTCTCTCTCTCTCTCTCTCTCCCTTTCTCTCTTTTCCTTCAGACTGTGACATGTTGATTTGTTCTTTGGGACACAATTTGTGTTGTTTTGGGGGCTCTTACATGTTTGTAATCATAGATTTTAGGAAGTTATGTGGAACAGTGGAAAGAGTGCTAGGTCTGGAGTCAGGAAGACTTACCTTTATGATTTCAAATCTGGCCTTGGACACGTATTAGCTGTGTGATCTTGGGCAAATGCTTTGACTTCATCTACCATCCGTAAAAATGAGCTGGTGATGGGAATGGCAAACTATTCCAGTATCTTTGACAAGAAAACCCCAAATAGGGTAATGAAGAATCAGGCACAACTGAAAACAACCAAGCAACAATAACAAGCCATAGACTCAATCACAAAACTGAGGCAAATAAATATGAATTAGAGTGAAGATGAGGGAACCAAAGCCAGAACAATGGATGTAGGAGTGAGGAGGACAGAAACAGCATAAGCCACCTCAGAATTATATAATATCCACCCATTTTGTTAGAAGAACAACCCTGGGATACTGAAAAGAAGTTAATTTTAATAGAAGTTTCCCCAAATTATAGAGAATCTATAGGAATTGGCAGGATCACTACAAATGACAGGCTGGTGGGTTGGTTTCCAGCTATTTTGTTATCTTCAAAGGTTTCATTGATGATGATTTTCTCACTCATCTTGTCTTTGGTGAGCAATATGAATTTTGGGCCTTTTATGTTTACTGTTTGGTGCTATAGGAGGTAACCACCTCCTATGAATACTTTAACTCTGCCATTTCACAGGATTCACAAGAATCATTTATAATCATCACATTGTTTTTAGGAGAAGAGTAATCATTAAAGTATTAGAAAACAATTCTCTTTTTTTATTGAACATCCCTTTTTTTTTAATTTTAATATTATTTTATTTGGTCGTTTTCATACATTATTCACTGGAAACAAAGATCGTTTTCTTTTCCTCCCCTCCCCTCCCCACCCCCCCGCCTTTCCCTCTCCCATAGCCGACGCATGATTCCACTGGTTATCACATGTGTTCTTGACTCGAACCCATTTCCCTGTTGTTGGAGTTTGCATTATAGTGTTCATTTAGAGTCTCTCCTCAGTCTTATCTCCTCCAACCCTGTAGTCAAGCAGTTGCTTTTCAGCGGTTGAACATCCCTTTTTAATATTACTAATACTGTACCATTATTTAAAAATCTCCCTTTTTTGTATCAAGGTCAAACTCAAAGTAACTTATGTCCAAATCACTGAATGATCTGAAATAGTAGTTTCCGAGTGATTATAGTGTTACTTTATCCCCCTAACCGCCTTATCTTTTGGGTTAATTTTAATTAAGTATGGAACAGTGGATCCTTTCTTCTTTGCATGTTTTCTCTTTCTAGATAAACTTACACAGCTGGTATTTACTTAGCTTTCCATTTATAGCTTCAGAAATATTTAGTCATGTTTACCGAGTGGGAATCTGGAGGTAGTGTGTGTATACATACACATATCAGCACCTCTCTGTGTCTTTCCCCCTTGCTCCCCTTCTTCCCCTTCCTCTCTACCTCTCCACCCTTTCTCACCTTCTTCTCTTTCCCCCCTCATCTCTCCCTTTTTTTCTTCTTTTCTCTTTCCTACCTCTCCTCCTTTCTTCCTTTCCTTCTTCCTCTCACTCTTGTCCCTGGTTAATAACAACAATAAATCTTTAATTTGATACTCATTGCTGTTTGATTAATAGAGCCAAACATTTGTGAATCACTCCAACCCTTTTAATTAGGCTTCTCTTTCCACTGCTACTTTTAGAGGTAATGTTCAGCAAGTCTGAAGGTTTAGGAAGAAATCATGAAATCAGATGTTTGTCTAATTCCACAAACTCTTTAGTTTCTATGGAAATCAGGCTAAGCAAAACTTTAATTCCCCTATCTGGTATTAAAAGCTTAAAATGATTTATATTAAATTGAATATAGTAGTGAGTGTCTCTTATCTGATAAGAGTATCATCTTGCTTGTCATTACATTGTCAAGACTGCTCTGCTCTGTTCTGCTTTATGGGCCCCTCATGTAAAATACACAGGATAGGACTCTTTATCAGTTAAGACACACACATACAACTTTTCATATGAAAGCATATAATAAAACATTTTCATGTTTCCTTGTTGGATATATATGTTAACAATAGAATCACTCTTTGGAAATTTTGAGAATAGTATAGGACCTCAGAATCATGGAATTCTGAGGTTTTATTGGTATGTTGACATATAGCTCTTACATATAATTGCCAGATATAATTTTCACATTCTTGTAATAAATTTATCATCATGGTTTTTTTTCAAATACCTGGTATGGTACTATAGCTACCATGATCTTCAAACATCTAGCATAATAGGCATGGTGAAGAGAATAGGAAAGGTTTCAGAAACTCTTCCTAAGAATACATCTTTCGGGGGCAGAACCAGGAGAACATTGTACACAGAGACTGACACATTGTAGTGCAATGGAATGTAATGGACTTCTCTGCTAGCAGCAATGCAATGATCCAGGACAATTCTGAGGGACTTATGAGAAAGAATGCTATCCACATCCAGAGGAAGAACTGTGAGAGTAGAAAAACAGGAGAAAAACAACTGCTTGATCAAATGGGTTGATGGGTATATGATTGGGAATGTAGACTCTAAATGATCACCCTAGTGCAATTATCAATAATATGGAAATAGGTCTTGATCAAGGACACATGTAAAACCCAGTGGAATTGTGTAATGGCTATAGAAGGAGGACAGGAGGGAAAGAACCTGAATCATGTAACCATGGGAAAACTATTCTAAATTAATTAATTAAAGTTTTTCAATTAAAAAAAGAATACATCTTTCACATTCTTTTTGTAGTGACAGAGAACTAGAAACTAAGAATGTGCCCATTTATTAGAGAATTACTGAATAAATTATGGTATATAAATATAGTGGATTATTATTGAACCAAAAGAATTATATAAAGGATGCTTTTAGAGAAACTTGGTAAAGTGTGGGTGAATTCACGAAGTGAAGTAAGCAGAACAGGGAGAATAATTTATTTGATAATAATAATGAATTCATTATTCATGGAATTCATGGAATAATGAATGATTCCAGTATGCCAATATGAAGTGAGGGGGAAGGGAACTTGGAGTGTCAGTTGGTCTTGTGACTCTCTCTCTTCTGGCTCTTGTGCTCTCTCCCTATCTCAGGATAGAAGTACCTCTATTCCTGGATTTCCCAAATTGTGTGCTCTACCAGCATTCCTGTGATCTTGTCATCGAACAAAAGGATTTAAGGGGAGCAATTCGAACTGTAAGTCTGGTCTTTAGGGGCATCAGCCCAAAGAGATAGTACCAACCAGCTCTGAAGGTCAGAACCTTTTCTTCCTCTTGCTTTCTACTGCTAAGACTTTGAACTCAAGAAAACTAGCACAGATTAGCATAGACAGGAATAAAAAGAAACCCTCCACCAGCCAGCAAGGCCTGGCCTCAGCTCAAAAGCTGAGAGAGAATCAAACCCAATTTAGGGAAATCCTGATTCCCTCTTCCCTGATACCCTCACAAATCCAAACTTGTTATTAAAATTCATCTTTATTTAAATAAACCACAGTCAGATAGGAGGACCGTCATTTCAGGGGAACATAGAGGGAGCTAAACCTCAGGACAGCCATTCAACCATAAACCTTGTACATCCCTGTTGGATGACCTTGGTCTGGGGGGAGGCTTGTCCCTCAGGAAGATCTGTGCTTACCTGCTCTGGGGTATCTTCAACATCAATCAATAGAGAAGACATCCCCTTAGGCTATCATAGGACATACATTTCTCAGGAACCCCAATTTCAAAGATAGTCTCTCAGCAGGGGTATCTCCTTTTACCTCAATGGCAGCCATATTCCCTCTTTCCCTTCAATTCCTCCATTCCCTGTTAAAAAAAACCTTCATTTATCCCCTGTCCCTCTTCAATCCTCTACAATTCTTTTAATTATTACAATTATATTTATAGACCTGCTTAAAATAAGAATTTATTTTCTTGACTTATAAATACTTGTTACAAATATTGTGTGCCTTTTTTAAAATTTGGTTTGGGAGGGAAAGAGATAGAGTAGAGCTATAATAGGACTCCAAAAGAAAAAAATAAAAAGAAAGGAAAAGTGTCAAGGGTAGTAGAAACATTTTTTAATCTTATAAGAAAATATAAGGAGGGCCAGAAGGAACTACAGAAAAAAAAAGCACAGTTTTGAAATTTTCACAGTTCATTTATTATGTATTTTAAAAGATAATCAAACTCTGTCTAAAATGATTTACAATTTTAAGTACAATATTCTTTTATGTATAAATGTACTGTGGAGATTGGATTTGGCTATCCCATGATTGTAACAATGAAAGTTACTTAGCTCTTCCTTTATTGTGAAGATTAAATTGTAATCCCCTGTATATCTTTAGATTTTAATCCCCAAAGTGCTAACTCAGTATTTAAAGTAGATCTACCCATTTTAACTACAAAAATGTGTTAACTAATCAAAAAAGGTGTTAACTAACTACAAAAGGTGTGAACACCCATTTCATACATTGAGTAGGAAGTCCTGGAGAGGAGCATCTGCTGTGATTGATAGACATAAAATTTAGGGGAGGTGACACAAGAGAAAAAGGTCTTTAATTAGAGGAAACAGAGGCACACAAGGATCAATCAAGACTCAGTTATTCGGAGTTGGACTGGAATCAAGATTAGTCACTCGGGCTTGGAGTAAAGAAGAGTCACTCAGAGGAGAGACTGCAAGAGACACTTGGAGTAGGAATGAGGAGAGACCCTTGAGAAGAGACTGGAAGACAGACACTAAGACTTGGAGTGAAGACACTTGGCTGTGGAACTGGACCCCTGGAGGAGCTCATGCAGGATACCTCAGACTACTTTCCTTTTAGAGGGTCACTGTGATGAGTGTAAAGGCTAACTTAGTTTCCTTGCCCTTTCTGGAGGTGTGAACCTGCAAGAAAGGCCCATTGTCTTGAGACTCCTTTCCCCTAGCTGGGCCTTAGAATTTCTACCTGGCTCAGAGGAAGCCAGAGCTTTCTCTCTCTCTTTCTCCCCCCTTTTTATCTCTTCCTTAATATATTCCCTCTACTGTAAATAAACTATCATGAATTCCATTTAACTTTAGTAATTCATGTTGAGATTTAGAAATTAAATCCCTGGCAACCACCAATTAAATATATTCAGTTAAATCACAAAAATTTGGCAGTAGACATTTAATTTATTTCATGTTGGTCAAGTTCAGAATAAAAAAAAAAACATAGACCCAAAATAAAAGAAACATATTACTTTGATAACAATAGGCATTTGGATTATAATTTAAAGTTTGCAAACCACTTTTTGTATGTTGTTTCATTTGAGCCTCAAAAAAAAAAAAGCAAAAACATTGTGAGATACATACTATTCTTATCCTTATTTATAAAACAGGAAACCAAAGTTCAGAGAGATAAAGTATATTGTCCAGATTCACATAGGTAGTAAGTATCTTAATCAAGATTTGAGGTAAATTCTTTCTGATTCTAAGACTCACCACTATATCACCCTGTTACACCTAGGTGACCTGGTAACACAACACCATTACCGCCCAAGCTCTTTGATATAGACTGGACCCAAAGAACTTTTGTAGTTTTCAATTTAGTTGCTGGAAATCCTAGTCCTTGGGTATGCATATGATACAAAGAAGTAAAATATGGTTATATAAGGAAAGTAATTTTGGTTGTCAGGTTCCACCGGGATTAAGTACTCTTCCACAATATATCTTGCCTAATTCTCTTGTCCTTTTGCCATTTGGAGGCTGTTATAGAAACACTGGTACAGAAACATGGGAGAGGAATGCTTTTATTGACTGAAGACAATCTCAAAGTATGAGAGCAAGTGGTATCTTTCTTAGGGATACTGGCAAAAGGCCTACTCGTATTTATCAAACTAGATAGTAGTAGTAGTAGTAGTAGTAGTAGTAGTAGTAGTAGTAGTAGTAGTAGTAGTAGTAGTAGTAGTAGTCTCTCGGTAACCGAGGATGATGATTGTCTTTGTGAGTTTTTGTGCACAAAGACACTTGTGCATGAAGATTTAAGTGGAAAAGTCTATGCACAGAGATAGTCCCACTCTCTCGGCTTTGGAAGCCTGGGTCCAGTGGCACGAAAAGTCGTTACACCTGGAGACTTCCTCAGCTGCATTGGATGGCTGTGTTGTCTTTTGTGCTCCAGCATGCCCTAAGCACTCCACAGTGCTTTGCTGCGTCGCCCTCTCAGCCGTTGAACCTTCTTGTTGGTTTCTTCCACCTGTTCCACCGAAACAGTCTTCACATGCTGGGTGAGAAAGCCCTGGTTCACCAGGGGTCGATGACTACCCGATGGCTACCCTCACAAGGTTTAGCCGGCTTGTCGAAGCCATTGCCCAGGGTGTGGCCACTGCCTCATGCTAGCAGCGACTAGGAGCCACAGGTGAGAGCTGGTTGTCAGGTGGGGGTCAGAGACTGGAGAGCTGCCCTAGGAGGCAAAACAAGCCCTCCATACCAGAGATGTTACTCCTCCCTGAGCAAAGATTAGCTACAACTAATGTAATAAAAATATCAATTCTACGTAAATTAATTTACTTATTAAGTACTATACCAATCAAAGTACCAAATAATTACTTTATAGAACTACCAAAATAGTAACAAAAGTCATCTGAAAGAGCAAAAGAATATCAAGGGAATTGATGAAAAAAATATGAAGAAAGGTGGCCTAGCAGTACCAGATATCAAACTGTACTATAAAACAGTAATCATCAAAACAATCTGGCTATTGTTTAAAAATGGAATGGTAGATGGGTGGATCAGATTAGATGTACAATATGCCAGGATAACTGACCTTAGCAAACTAGTGTTTGGTAAACTCAAAGACCCTATCTTTGGGGATAAGAACTCACTATTTAAGAAAACTCCTGGGAAAACTGGAAAAAAGTACTGCCAAAGTATGGCAATATGGCAATGGCAATGGCAATATCTCATTTCCTATATTAAAATAAGGTTAAATGGATATATGATTTAGTTATAAAGAATGATACTATAAGTAAATTAAGGGAACATAGGATAGTATACCAAGAAGATTTATGGAGAAGGGAAGAAACTTTTACCAAATGAGATAGCATTGTAAGATGTAAAAGGAATAATTCTGATTTTATTAAATTAAAAAGACTGTATAAACAAAACCAATGTACCTCAGATTAGAAAGGAAGCATCAAACTGGGGAAAATTATAATATATTTCTCTGATAAAGTTCTAATTTCTCAAATATATAGAGAACTAAGTCAAATGTATAAACATGCAAGCCATTCCACAATTGACAAATAATGAAAGGATATGAACAACCAATTTTCCAATGAAATCAAAACTATCAATAACCGATGAAAAATATGCTAAATCAGTCTTGATTAGAGAAATGAAAATTCAGAGAACTCTGTGCTACCACCTATACCTATAAGATTGGCCAGCATAACAGTAAAGGAAAGTAAAACATATTGGCAAATATTTTTATAGCAAAATTGGGACACTACTGTATTGTGGGTAGAGTTGTAATTGAACCAATCATTCTGGAGGGATATTTGGAGCTATGCCCAAAGAACTAAAGAATTGTGTATACTCTTTGATCCTATAATATCACTACTAGATCTATATACCAAAGAGATTATAAAAGAGGGGAAAGGACATACTTGTATAAAAATATTTATAGCAGCTCTTTTTGTGGTGGCAAAGAATTGGAAACTGAGAGGATGTCCACCAATTGGGGAATGGGTGAACAAATGGTAGTATATGTTGGTGATGAAATACTATTGTGCTATAAGAAATGATAAACAGGATGATTTCAGAAAAAGCTGGAAAGGTCCACATGAACTTATGCAGAGTGAAATAAGCAGAAGAAGGAGAACATTGTACACAGTAACAACAATATTGTATGATGATCAACTGTGAAAGATTTAGGTAATCTTAGCAGCACAATGATTCAGGACAATTGTGAAGGACATGACAAAGAATGCTATCTACCTCAGAGAAAGAACTGTTGTAGTTAGATGCAGATCAAAGCATACTATCCTTCACATTATTTTATTTGTGGTTTTATTTAGAGGTTTTGGTTGTATATTAATATTCTCTTACAAAAACCAATATGGAGGTATGTTTTGCATAATAAAATATGTATAACTCACACCAAATTGCTTGCTATCTCTGAGAAGAGTGAAGAAAGGGAGAGAGAGAATTTGGGTCTTATAATTTCAGAAAATGTAAATTGAAAATTTGTATTACATGTAATTGGGAAAACAACATAACTTTGAATTCAAAATTTAAAAAAGAAAAGAAAAGGAGAGAGAGAGCAGAGAAATGAATACTAGGGAAACCAGCAAGGAGAACCTAAAATACATTTGGTTATTCTGATTAGTTAGCACCCACTAGCAGAAGTAGAAGTAGCAGAAGCAGAGTAGGCTAAAAAAAGGGAGGAAGAAATAGGATTATACTACTATAATTTGTGTATCACTTTATATGCTATAGAATAGTAATAGCACAATTTATTTTGGTGTTATATAGTATGACATAGGCTATATACTGTGCTGTTTTTATAATATTATACTGGTTTTAAGAACTTGTACTCATGTAAGGAAACTCAGAGAGGATTTAGCAGATCAATGGATAGAAAAAGTAAACTAATTTTTTAAAGTGGACTATACTACAGGCCACATGAATAGAAGGAGAAAATAGAAAGCAAATAACAACCCTGGGTTAGAAGTATGATTTAATAATGATAGAGGACTTCAGTTATCTGGACATGTACTGGAAGTCTGCCTAATGCAGAGAGGTGAATAAATTTTTGGCATGACATAAAAATTACTTCATTCTGACTTCCTGTCAAGATGGAGGCTTAGAGAAAGCTAAAGTTCAGATCTCCAGAAAACCCTTCCCGACCGATCTCAAACTATAAGCTCCTAAGGCGCCGAAATTCAAAACGATCAACAGCATAGACCCTGGGAATCCTCCTCCTGGACCTGGACCTGGATCAAAAGGTACAGCCCCCCTCAAAAGCCAGAACCCGAGATCACTTGGATCTAAGGGGTAGGAGCACAGAGTCCAAGGCTCCGGGAAGCCTCGGCCCTGCCCCCCTCAGACAGCAGGGTCGTCTGAAACAACAGCAACTCTCAGGGCGGGCAAGACAGCCTCACCAGCTGGATCTTTCTATCGGAGTCTCAGTGAAAGTCACTGCCCTCAGAGCTCCAGGAAGCCACAGCCCCCTCCCCCACAGAGAGTAGGGTCCTCTGAAACAACAACAACCCTCAGGGCCGACAAAACAGCCTCACGGCCACCTATTCTGAAGGCAACTTCCGGAAAGCAATCCGACCCAGTCGAGGGGGCACCTTAGCAGCAGGGAAACAGAGAGAACTAGGGGAGAGTGTGGCCCCTTGGTCCAACCCTTCCATTCCAGTTCCAGTGAAAGTCATTGCCTGAAGGCATACTCAGTTTAACCCAGGGAAAGCTCATAGAACCAACAATCTGCCCAGGACTAAAGCCTCTGAACACCAGACAGAGATAAGAAAAGCTAATCCTCCACATTCAGAGATGGCAAACTCCACGGAAGCACAGAAGCCCCAAAATCCCAAGAAAAATAAGAAGGGGCAAATTTGGACACATTCTATGGAGCCAAAATACAAAATACAGAGGAGATAGAAGACGATACACAAGAAAATGCCCCGAAACCTTCCAAAGGAAATGGAACCTCTCCACAAACCCATGAAGAATTTGAATCAGAAATGACCAAAAAAATGGAAGCCTTCTGGGAGGAAAAGTGGGAAATAATGCAAAAGAAATTCACGCATCTACAAAACTGGTGTGACCAAACTGAAAAGGAAAACCAGGCTTTAAAGGCCAGAATCAGGCAGCTGGAAGACAACAATTGTTTAAAAGAGCAAGAATTAATAAAGCAAAGCCAAAATACCAAGAAATTAGAAGAGAATATAAAATATCTCACCAACAAGGTGACAGATCTGGAAAATAGAGGGAGAAGAGATAATTTAAGAATAATTGGACTTCCAGAAAAGCCAGAAATAAACACCAAACTCGACATTGTGATACAAGATATAATCAAAGAAAATCGCCCAGAGATTCTAGAACAAGGGGGCAATACAGCCACTGACAGAGCTCACAGAACACCTTCTACACTAAACCTCCAAAAGACAACTCCCAGGAATGTAATTGCCAAATTCCAAAGCTATCAAACAAAAGAAAAAATCCTACAGGAAGCCAGAAAAAGACAATTTAGATATAAAGGAATGCCAATCAGGGTCACACAAGACCTTGCAAGTTCTACTCTGAATGATCATAAGGCATAAAACATGATCTTCAGAAAGGCAAGAGAGCTGGGCCTTCAACCAAGAATCAGCTACCCAGCAAAACTGACTATATACTTCCAAGGGAAAGTATGGACATTCAACAAAATAGAAGACTTCCAACTTTTTGCAAAGAAAAGACCAGAGCTCTGTGGAAAGTTTGATACTGAAAAACAAAGAACGAGGAATACCAGAAAAGGTAAATATTAAGGAAAGGGGAAAAATGTTATCTTCTTCTTTTACTCAAACTCTCTTTTATAAGGACTACATTTATATCAATCTATGTATACTAACATGTGGGGAAAATGTAATGTATAAATAGGGGGTAAAGAAAGACCAAATAGAATAATCTTTCTCACACAAAGATTCACATGGGAAGTGGAGGGGAAGAAAACTCCTATAAGAAGGAGAGGAAGAGAGGGTATTTTACTTAAAGCTTAATCTCAGGGAAATCAACACTTAGAGGGAAAAACATCCAGAGCCATTGGGATCTTGAAGTCTATCTTACCCAACAAGGGTAGGGAGAAGGGAAAACCAAGGGGGGGAGGGGGAGAGGGAAAACAAAAAGGGAGGGAAAGAGAGGGGGGAGGGGGAGGGAACAAAAAGGGAGGGACTAAAAAGGGAAACATCAAGGGAGGGGACAAGGGGGACTGATTCAAAGTAAATCACTGGACTAAAAGGTAGAGCCGAAGAAGAATAGGTTAGAATTAGGGAAGGATATCAAAATGCCAGGGAGTCCACAAATGACAATCATAACTTTGAACATGAATGGGATGAACTCACCCATAAAACGCAGACGAATAGCAGAATGGATTAGAATCCAAAACACTACCATATGTTGTCTTCAAGAAACACACATGAGGTGGGTTGACACCCACAAGGTCAGAATTAAAGGATGGAGTAAGACTTTCTGGGCCTCAACTGACAGAAAGAAGGCAGGAGTGGTAATCATGATATCTGATAAAGCCAAAGCAAAAATAGACCTGATCAAAAGGGATAGGGAAGGTAATTATATTTTGTTAAAAGGGACTTCAGACAATGAGGAAATATCATTAATCAACAAGTATGCACCAAATAATATAGCACCCAAATTTCTAATGGAGAAAGTAGGAGAATTGAAGGAAGAAATAGACAGTAAAACCATATTAGTGGGAGACTTAAACCAGCCATTATCAAATTTAGATAAATCAAATAAAAATATAAATAAGAAAGAGGTAAAAGAAGTGAATGAAATCTTAGAAAAATTAAAATTAATAGACATATGGAGAAAAATAAATAGGGATAAAAAGAAATACACCTTCTTCTCAGCACCACATGGCACATTCACAAAAATTGACCATATATTAGGTCACAGAAACATAGCACACAAATGCAGAAAAGCAGAAATAATGAATGCAGCCTTCTCAGATCACAAGGCAATAAAAATAATGATCAGTAATGGTACATGGAAAACCAAATCTAAAACCAATTGGAAATTAAACAATATGATACTCCAAAACCATTTAGTTAAAGAAGAAATCATAGAAACAATTAATAATTTCATCGAGGAAAATGACAATGGCGCGACATCCTTTCAAACCTTTTGGGATGCAGCCAAAGCGGTAATCAGAGGTAAATTCATATCCTTGAATGCTTATATTAACAAACTAGGGAGAGCAGAGATCAATCAATTGGAAATGCAAATGAAAAAACTCGAAAGCGATCAAATTAAAACCCCCCAGCAGAAAACCAAACTAGAAATCCTAAAAATTAAGGGAGAAATTAATAAAATAAAAAATGATAGAACTATTGATTTAATAAATAAGACAAGAAGCTGGTACTTTGAAAAAACAAACAAAATATACAAAGTGCTGGTCAATTTAATTAAAAAAAGGAAGGAAGAAAAGCAAATTCACAGCATTAAAGATGAAAAGGGGGACAGCACCTCCGATGAAGAGGAAATTAAGGCAATCATTAGAAATTACTTTGCCCAATTATATGGCAATAAATACACCAATTTAGGAGATATGGATGAATATATACAAAAATACAAACTGCCTAGACTAACAGAAGAGGAAATAGAATTCTTAAATAATCCCATATCAGAAAATGAAATCCAACAAGCCATCAAAGAACTTCCTAAGAAAAAATCCCCAGGGCCTGATGGATTCACCAGTGAATTCTATCAAAAATTCAGAGAACAGTTAATCCCAATACTATACAAACTATTTGACATAATAAGCAAAGAGGGAGTTCTACCAAACTCCTTTTATGACACAAACATGGTACTGATTCCAAAACCAGGCAGGTCAAAAACAGAGAAAGAAAACTATAGACCAATCTCCCTAATGAATATAGATGCAAAAATCTTAAATAGGATACTAGCAAAAAGACTCCAGCAAGTGATTAGAAGGGTCATCCACCATGATCAAGTAGGATTTATACCAGGGATGCAGGGCTGGTTCAAATTAGGAAAACCATCCACATAATTGACCACATCAACAAGCAAACCAGCAAGAACCACATGATTATATCAATAGATGCAGAAAAAGCCTTTGATAAAATACAACACCCATTCTTATTAAAAACACTAGAAAGTATAGGAATAAAAGGGTCATTCCTAAAAATAATAAACAGTATATATCTAAAACCATCAGCTAATATCATCTGCAATGGGGATAAACTAGATGCATTCCCAATAAGATAAGGAGTGAAACAAGGATGCCCATTATCACCTCTACTATTTGACATTGTACTAGAAACACTAGCAGTAGCAATTAGAGAAGAAAAAGAAATTGAAGGCATCAAAATAGGCAAGGAGGAGACCAAATTATCACTCTTTGCGGATGACATGATGGTCTACTTAAAGAATCCTAGAGATTCAACCAAAAAGCTAATTGAAATAATCAACAACTTTAGCAAAGTTGCAGGATACAAAATAAACCCACATAAATCATCAGCTTTTCTATATATCTCCAACACAGCTCAGCAGCAAGAACTAGAAAGAGAAATTGCATTCAAAATCACCTTAGACAAAATAAAATACCTAGGAATCTATCTCCCGAGACAAACACAGGAACTATATGAACACAACTACAAAACACTCTCCACACAACTAAAACTAGACTTGAGCAATTGGAAAAACATTAACTGCTCATGGATAGGACGAGCCAATATAATAAAAATGACCATCCTACCCAAACTTATTTATCTATTTAGTGCCATACCCATTGAACTACCAAAATACTTCTTCACTGATTTAGAAAAAACCATAACAAAGTTCATTTGGAAGAACAAAAGATCAAGGATATCCAGGGAAATAATGAAAAAAAAACACATATGATGGGGGCCTTGTAGTCCCAGACCTTAAACTATATTACAAAGCAGCAGTAATCAAAACAATTTGGTACTGGCTAAGAAACAGAAAGGAAGATCAGTGGAATAGACTGGGGGAAAGTGACCTCAGCAAGACAGTATATGATAAACCCAAAGATCCCAGCTTTTGGGACAAAAATCCACTATCTGATAAAAACTGCTGGGAAAATTGGAAGACAATGTGGGAGAGACTAGGAATAGATCAACACCTCACACCCTACACCAAGATAAATTCAAAATGGGTGAGTGACTTAAACATAAAGAAGGAAACCATAAGTAAATTGGGTAAACACAGAATAGTATACATGTCAGACCTTTGGGAGGGGAAAGGCTTTAAAACCAAGCAAGATATAGAAAGAATCACAAAATGTAAAATAAATAATTTTGACTACATCAAACTAAAAAGCTTTTGTACAAACAAAACCAATGTAACTAAAATCAGAAGGGAAACAACAAATTGGGGAAAAATCTTCATAGAAACCTCTGACAAAGGTTTAATTACTCATATTTATAAAGAGCTAAATCAATTGTACAAAAAATCAAGCCATTCTCCAATTGATAAATGGGCAAGGGACATGGATAGGCAGTTCTCAGATAAAGAAATCAAAACTATTAATAAGCACATGAAGAAGTGTTCTAAATCTCTTATAATCAGAGAGATGCAAATAAAAACAACTCTGAGGTATCACCTCACACCTAGCAGATTGGCTAACATAACAGCAAAGGAAAGTAATGAATGCTGGAGGGGATGTGGCGAAGTAGGGACATTAATTCATTGCTGGTGGAGTTGTGAACTGAACCAACCATTCTGGAACACAATTTGGAACTATGCCCAAAGGGCGACAAAAGAATATCTACCCTTTGATCCAGCCATAGCACTGCTGGGTCTGTACCCCAAAGAGATAATGAACAAAAAGGCTTGTACAAAAATATTCATAGCTGAGCTCTTTGTGGTGGTAAAAAAACTGGAAAACGAGGGGATGCCCATCAATTGGGGAATGGCTGAGCAAATTGTGGTATATGTTGGTGATGGAATACTATTGTGCTAAAAGGAATAATAAAGTGGAGGAGTTCCAATGAGACTGGAACAACCTCCAGGAAGTGATGCAGAGAGAGAGGAGCAGAACCAGGAGAACATTGTACACAGAGACTAATACACTGTGTTATAATCGAAAGTAATGGACTTCTCCATTAGTGGCAGTGTAATGTCCCTGAACAATTTGCAGGGATCTAGGAGAAAAAAACACTATTCATAAGCAAAGGATAAACTATGGGAGTGGAAACACCGAGGAAAAGCAACTGCCTGAATACAGCGGTTGAGGGGACATGACAGAGGAGAGACTCTAAATGAACACTCTAATGCAAATATTATCAACATAGAAATGGGTTCAAATCAAGAAAACATGTAATGCCCAGTGGATTTACGCATTGGCTATGGGGAGTTTGGGGGGGAGGAAAAGAAAACGATCTATGTCTTTAATGAACAATGCTTGGAAATGTTAAAATAAAATATAAAAAAAAGATATTTTTATAACTGTATTTCAATAAAATTGTCTTCCTTAAAAAAAAATTACTTCATTCTTTAAAAGATGGAGAAAGCAACTATTTTTTTTTCTGTATCCAATTCTCACAAGCAAGGAGGAGCTTATTGCTGAAATGGAAATGATGGGAACCTCAGAGAAAAATAACCACTCAATCTTGGTGTGCTTTTTAGCCAAGAAAGATAGAAATGATGAATAAAAAGAAAAAAAAAGTTCAAAGGTAGAAAAATCTGACACAAACCCTAGACTTAAGGGGGAAAGTATTTCAAAGTCTGCGAAAAAGGATAAATACGATTTAAATGGTCTAAAATTCTACAGGGGAACAATATCACCAGAGAGACAAAAAACTTATAAAAATGAAATTTTGAAAATATAAAGATAAACTTTCTAATGAAGAGTAAGAGGAATTGTCTAAGAAAACTGATGATGTAGAATACAAAGTGAGGCATAATCCTCTAGGAATAATATCAAAGCACTAATTCTCAGGATAAAATGAGGTTAAAGGCACAGGTTAACACATAACCAAAAAAAGACCTTTTTTAAAAAACCTGAATTGGGGGAAAATAGAGAATATAGGAAAGACATCAAGAAAGTGAGGATGATGAAGAGAAGACAGAATAACTTAAATCTCATTTTATTTTGTCATTTTCTGTCAAGAAGAATGGACTTTGGGCTAGGAAAAGCAAAATAATGATAAGTAATAGGACATTGAAACCAATAATAATTAAAGAGAAACTAAAAGAGAACCTAGCTACACTAAAGGTGTTCAAGTCATCTGGTCCAAATCAAATACACCATTGAGTCATGAACTGGAAGATTAGCCATTTTATACATTTACATACACACATAGATGTGAAGATGTATATATAAATCAGCTATTTCCAAATTACATTTGAAAAAAAACTGACTTTCATTAAAAAAATTGAGTTCCAAATTCTATCCTTCTTTCCCTTTCCTCCACTACATCTTGAGAAGGGAGCAAGGAGATAAAGATTATACACTTGAAGAGTGACTATTCAAAGGTCATGAAGAAGAGATAAAATATCCTCAGACTTCTTATTCCTCTTCATACGACTTTCATTCTAGTAAAACTAATGTGCTTACTATTCCTTCTATACAACTTTTCTTCTTCTATATATCTTCTTTTCCATAGGTGATTCTCTGGGTCTAGAATGTATGCCACATTTCCTATGCCTTTTAGAATCCCTAGCTCCTCTTAGAGCACATATCAGGAGCTCCTTCCTATACTTTAGTAGTTGGAACACTCTCCCACTTGAAATTATTGTGTGTCTACTTTGTCTTTACTTATCTGTGTTCATATTTATATCTCTAGTAGGATGAAATTTCTTGTTAGCAGGGACTAGTTTTTATTTTCTCTTTTTATTCCTAGCATGTGGGATATCCCTGGTACATGATAAGCTCTTAAAAATAACTACTTGTTGGAGTGCATATCCATGCTTTCCTAATGGTTAATAGATCCAGTTAAATTACTGAAGCATTTTGAAGATTTAGTACCCATCATTTGGATTTCTGTTTGCAGCCTCAGATTCAAAGCTCTAGACTCCTCAACCTTCCTCACTCCCCCTATCCAAATGGATGATGAATCGTGTTAATTCTGACTCTTTAATATCTGTAAAATCTGAATCCTTTTTAATCTACTCATTTAGACATGATTCTAATTAATGCCCTTGTGAAATTCTGACCTGAAAAACTGAAATAGTCTCCTCAGTGACCTCTGCCTCAAAACTCTTCCTTTTTTGGTTCATCCTAAAGACAAAGATGAAGGTTACTCCCCTACTTAACAAACTCCAGTGGTACAATGCTAGAACACTCCAAATTGTTAATAAAAAGAGAAATGTAAATCAAAACAACCCTAAAGTTTCACCACACACATAGAAAACTGAGAAAGATGGAAAAAAGGAATATTCAATATCATATGGGTTATGAAATGATAGGCACATTCATATCCCTGAAAGCTCATATTAACAAACAAGGGAGAGCAGAGATCAATCAATTGGAAATGCAATTGAAAAAACTCGAAAGCGATCAAATTAAAAACCCCCAGCAGAAAACCAAATTAGAAATCCTAAAAATTAAGGGAGAAATTAATAAAATAAAAAATGATAGAACTATTGATTTAATAAATAAGACAAGAAGCTGGTACTTTGAAAAAACAAACAAAATAGACAAAGTACTGGTCAATCTAATTAAAAAAAGGAAGGAAGAAAAGCAAATTCACAGCATTAAAGATGAAAAGGGGGACAGCACCTCCAATGAGGAGGAAATTAAGGCAATCATTAGAAATTACTTTGCCCAATTATATGGCAATAAATACACCAATTTAGGAGAAATGGATGAATATATACAAAAATACAAACTGCCTAGACTAACAGAAGAGGAAATAGAATTCTTAAATAATCCCATATCAGAAATTGAAATCCATCAAGCCATCAAAGAACTTCCTAAGAAAAAATCCCCAGGGCCTGATGGATTCACCTGTGAATTCTATCAAACATTCAGAGAACAGTTAACCCCAATACTATACAAACTATTTGACATAATAAGCAAAGAGGGAGTTCTACCAAACTCCTTTTACGACACAAACATGGTACTGATTCCAAAACCAGGCAGGTCAAAAACAGAGAAAGAAAACTATAGACCAATCTCCCTAATGAATATAGATGCAAAAATTTTAAATAGGATACTAGCAAAAAGACTCCAGCAAGTGATCAGAAGGATCATTCACCATGATCAAGTAGGATTCATACCAGGGATGCAGGGCTGGTTCAACATTAGGAAAACCATCCACATAATTGACCACATCAACAAGCAAACTAGCAAGAACCACATGATTATTTCAATAGATGCAGAAAAAGCCTTTGATAAAATACAACACCCATTCCTATTAAAAACACTAGAAAGCATAGGAATAGAAGGGTCATTCCTAAAAATAATAAACAGTATATATCTAAAACCAACAGCTAATATCATCTGCAATGGGGATAAACTAGATGCATTCCCAATAAGATCAGGAGTGAAACAAGGATGCCCATTATCACCTCTACTATTTGACATTGTACTAGAAACACTAGCAGTAGCAATTAGAGAAGATAAAGAAATTGAAGGCATCAGAATAGGCAAGGAGGAGACCAAATTATCACTCTTTGCGGATGACATGATGGTCTACTTAAAGAATCCTAGAGATTCAACCAAAAAGCTAATTGAAATAATCAACAACTTTAGCAAAGTTGCAGGATACAAAATAAACCCACATAAATCATCAGTTTTTCTATATATCTCCAACACAGCTCAGCAGCAAGAACTAGAAAGAGAAATCCCATTCAAAATCACCTTAGACAAAATAAAATACCTAGGAATCTATCTCCCAAGACAAACACAGGAACTATATGAACACAACTACAAAACACTTGCCACACAACTAAAACTAGACTTGAACAATTGGAAAAACATTAACTGCTCATGGATAGGACGAGCCAATATAATAAAAATGACCATCCTACCCAAACTTATTTATCTATTTAGTGCCATACCCATTGAACTACCAAAATACTTCTTCACTGATTTAGAAAAAACCATAACAAAGTTCATTTGGAAGAACAAAAGATCAAGGATATCCAGGGAAATAATGAAAAAAAACACATATGATGGGGGCCTTGCAGTCCCTGACCTAAAACTATATTACAAAGCAGCAGTCATCAAAACAATTTGGTACTGGCTAAGAAACAGAAAGGAAGATCAGTGGAATAGACTGGGGGAAAACGACCTCAGCAAGACAGTATACGATAAACCCAAAGATCCCAGCTTTTGGGACAAAAATCCACTATTCGATAAAAACTGCTGGGAAAATTGGAAGACAGTGTGGGAGAGACTAGGAATAGATCAACACCTCACACCCTACACCAAGATAAATTCAAAATGGGTGAGTGACTTAAACATAAAGAAGGAAACCATAAGTAAATTGGGTAAACACAGAATAGTATACATGTCAGACCTTTGGGAGGGGAAAGGCTTTAAAACCAAGCAAGATATAGAAAGAATCACAAAATGTAAAATAAATAATTTTGACTACATCAAACTAAAAAGCTTTTGTACAAACAAAACCAATATAACTAAAATCAGAAGGGAAACAACAAATTGGGAAAAAATCTTCATAGAAACCTCTGACAAAGGTTTAATTACTCATATTTATAATGAGCTAAATCAATTGTACAAAAAATCAAGCCATTCTCCAATTGATAAATGGGCAAGGGAAATGGATAGGCAGTTCTCAGATAAAGAAATCAAAACTATTAACAAGCACATGAAGAAGTGTTCTACATCTCTTATAATCAGAGAGATGCAAATCAAAACAACTCTGAGGTATCACCTCACACCTAGCAGATTGGCTAACATAACAGCAAAGGAAAGTAATGAATGCTGGAGGGGATGTGGCAAAGCAGGGACATTAATTCATTGCTGGTGGAGTTGTGAACTGATCCAACCATTCTGGAGGGCAATTTGGAACTATGCCCAAAGGGCGACAAAAGAATATCTACCCTTTGACCCAGCCATAGCACTGCTGGGTCTGTACCCCAAAGAGATAATGGACACAAAGACTTGTACAAAAATATTCATAGCTGCGCTCTTTGTGGTGGCCCAAAACTGGAAAACGAGGGGATGCCCATCAATTGGGGAATGGCTGAACAAACTGTGGTATATGTTGGTGATGGAATACTATTGTGCTCAAAGGAATAATAAAGTGGAGAAGTTCCATGGAGACTGGAACAACCTCCAGGAAGTGATGCAGAGCGAGAGGAGCAGAACCAGGAGAACATTGTACACAGAGACTAATACACTGTGGTATAATCGAACGTAATGGACTTCTACATTAGGGGCGGTGTAATGTCCCTGAACAACTTTCAGGGATCCAGGAGAAAAAAAAACACCATTCATAAGCAAAGGATAAACTATGGGAGTGGAAACACCGAGAAAAAGCAACTGCCTGAATACAGAGGTTGAGGGGACATGACAGAGGATAGACTTTAAATGAACACTCTAATGCAAATACTATCAACAAAGCAATGGGTTCAAATCAAGAAAACATCTAATGCCCAGTGGACTTACGCGTCGGCTATGGGGGGTGGGGGGGAGGAAAAGAAAATGATCTATGTCTTTAACGAATAATGCTTGGAAATGATCAAATAAAATATATTAAAAAAAAAAAAAAGAAATGATAGGCACACATTGTTGGAAGAGCTATTAATAGACATAACCCTCCTGGAGAGCAATTAGGTATTATGCAATGAAATTGATTAAAAAAAATAGGTCCATATCTTTTTATACAGAGATCCCAGTGCTAAGAATGCACCTCAACAAATATTTAATAACAACACTTTTTGATGTAATGGAGAACTGGTAACAAAGTAGATGCCCATCAATTAAACATTGTCTAAACAAATGATGATACATAAATATAATGGGATTTACTGTGATATAAGAAACAATGAGCATAGTGAATATAGAGAAGCATGAAAAGACATGAATTGTTGCAAATTGAATAAGCAGAGCCAGGGGAAAAACAATAGACACAATGATAGCAATTTAAATGGAAAGGATAACAAAGCAATAAAAATGGAATTTTGTTAATTTATAAATAAGTATCTTGCCCCCAAGGAACATAAATGAAAAGGTGTTGAACCCCACCCCACCCCCACTTGCTGAACTTCCATTTTCCCAGTAACATAGCTCTTCTCCCCTCACTAGCTCAGTTCATGATAATTATTTGAGGATGAACTTGGATTTCAATTTCCCTGGATGCCTTGGGGAATAGAGTGTCTGTCCCAAGTCAAGAGTTTTTAAAGATTGAGCCTATCCAACTACTAGCCAATTGAAAGCTGCTATCCTCAAACATGTGCTCAGGGTAGACAGAATGTTTTCTTCCAGAAGCAGATCTTTAACTTTACTCATTTTTGGTGAACCAGGCATGCAGAAAACAAAGCCGCCTTTATATAAGCATAAAACAGATTTTTTTTTGATGTGTTGTCTGGTTTTGCTGAATTTTTTCTCTCATGTCTTTGTTAAAAAATAATATTTCCTACAAGGATGGCTCTCTGGGTGGGGGAAGGGAAGAGATCTAAGGCAAAATGTAAGCCAGGAAAAAATAACAATAAAAAATCTATTTATAATAATAATAGTCATTAATTACTTCTAGGATCCTGTATTTGGCTTTTAAAATCTTTCAACATTTGGCTCCTTTTTGCATTTCAAGACTTAGTTCACTGTATTGCACTACCTTTGGTACAGCCAAAACACTTTTCACACACATCTATACATATTTTGGCTCCATGCGTTTGCATACGTTGTCTTTCATGCATAAAATGCATCTATCCCTCACTTTTACCTCATAGGATATCTAATTTCCTCCAAAGCTCATCTCAAGGACCATCTTCTACAAACTTGAAGGACCATCCCCTCATGGCTAATTTGAAACTTGACTATTTGAAAATTGACTATTCTTCAGTGCTGCCAAATCCTTTATTCCTTCATCCTTTATTCAGCCCTCTAGTTATAAATCTTTTCCTACACAGCTACCTTTTTTATTTTAAATTTACTGTCTCTCTCTATATATATGTATATATTGCCTCTACAATGCAATGTAAGCTCTTTGAGGGCAGATAGTATTGTATTTTAATTCTTGCCCACCATCCAACACTAAGGCAGCGACTCAGCCAGTCCCCTTAATAAATGCTTATTAATTGATTTCTGATGCTTTGACGAGAAAATTGTATTCATGTGGTTAGGACCTTGACTCAGAGGAGATTTCTAAAGTCAACAGTATCACAGATATGCTATCAATTGTAGTTGGAAATAGACTTTGACACGACTGACCCTTGGTCACAGCTTCAAGTTAGCTGAAGTGTCTCCTCCAAAGGGGCTATCAAATGATAAATCCAAATAGCTCCAAGGAGACCTGCGGGTCTATGATCCTCCACGTGGCTATGAGCTACAGATTAAAGTGCCTCAGAGTAGTCCTTGATACGACCATTCTAAATAGCCCCTGTGGAGCCATTACATTCTATTATGTCTATAATTTGAGGACTTAAGGCATTGATAATGGCTCAATGAATGACCCTGAACAGACTACACATTTGGAGATCCGAGAGTTCACTGCAGTATTTTCAATATTTCTTTTGTTTTCCTTTAACTGATGTTGCATTTCACAGAGACTATTTCTTTAAAGAAAATTCTATTTATATTATTTTGAATCTCTCCCTCCTGCTTATTATCAATTAATTATTCAAGCAAGCAAAAACAGTTATTGAGGTATTTATTTTGTGCCAGGCATTGTGCTAAATGTGAGGATATATATTTAAAAATGGAATCACTCCTGCCCTCAAGGAGTTTAGGTTCTACCTAAGGAAACAATTTGTACAATTAGAAGCATATTCACAATATAAAATAAATAACTTCAAAATAAAAACTTCAAGTTTTCCTGAGAAAGGTCACTAGCAATTGACAGCTGGAATCAGAAGAGACTTTATGTTGAAAATTAAATGTTCCTACTTATGTCATGTCATCACTATTTTCTTAGGTGAGGAAAGTATAGGTTTGTAAAAGTCCTTATTGTGCTTTTACTAATTTTTAGAGATTAAGAAATAAAAATATTAATTCTAAGTATAAGAGGAAGAAGATAGAGGAATTTGCTGAAATAAATTTGGGGAGTCATAGATTGACTATTCTTCAGTGCTGCCAAATCAGGTTCAGCAAAACAGTCGGTATTGGCTCAAATTGACTGAACAAGTTTTTCACCTGACCACTTTTAAATCAGTTTATCTCTCTGTGCTGGCTCAGTGGCCTTCTTGAATCTCAGCTGGCTCATTTATTTTTCCCCAACTGGTGAGTGTTTTAGAATGATGGAAGCCCTTGATGACATGGAATACAGAAGTCAAGATACATTTCCACTCTGAATTGTCAATATTCTATGTCAAACTAATCCACAATGGAATGTACTTAAACACACACATACACACATAAACACATAGTAATACAACCTAGAAGGGAGCAAAATAAGAAAAGTGAGAGTCAGAACAGAGAGAGGAAGATAGAGTTAGTTTTGTTTAGACATTTAATGATTCTTTGTTGGTTTTGTATTTGTTTTTTTTTTATTTTTTGATATTAAAAACATTCCAGATTAATTAGGAGAAGTTAAATTCTGGGCTAATATATTTATGAAGGCTGCCTTCTAAACATTCCAGAGAAGTCACCCCTAAAAATTTATCATTGTGCCCTTCTGGTTTCTTTGTTTGCTCATTGTAATCATGGATAGCATTATTTTTTTTACAAAACTTAAATTCCTCCCCTTTATTTTTTCAGATAATTCAAATGCCTGTTACATGGTTTCCAAGTATCAATCAGGATTCTATTTCATTGTGGAGCAATGCCACTGCTAACTTTTGCATCATTTTGCACTGGATTAGAACAATTTATAGACACAAACATCATTACTTAAGGGCAAAGGTGAATGTGGGTCCCCATGTTAATTCTTTAAAAGCCATGATATTGTGCATCTTTCTGGAGCTGCAGTAATTCTGGGTTGCATTCATTCCTTCCTTTGGCAACCAAATGTCCCATCATTGCAAATTGATAGCAGAGAAATTGACCTTTATTATTGTCTTTCTACACCCTTAACTCAGAGGGGATTTATAGCGTTATGTTTTCCTGCCACATTCACTGTTAATGGGAACTATAAAAGAATCACTAAATTCCATATATCCTTTTTATTTTCTGAATGACTTTGACTTTATTTACCAACTGAACTTTAAAATTTCAAGATTTCTTTTTTCTACAAGTCAGGAAATATTTCCCATAATCAAACTCTCTTCCTTATGCAGGACCCATATTTTGCTATATATTGTCAAAATAATTAAATGCTTGGTATAAATTTGGGCACTTAAAATGACAAAACCATTGCATGTATAATAATGGAAGAAACAAAAAAGATGAAAAAAGCTACAAGGTAATTCAAACTGCTTCATCTGTAAATAATGAGAATTTAATGAGGCTGATATTCAAAAATCTCTCATTTCTTAGTGCATAAAACATTCATTTTTCATATTAATTGTCTTTCTGGTTGCATTCTTAGGACAGTGTTCAGAGAGAAAAGGTTATATTCTTCAGTACAGAAAATGCAAGCTTGGGAGGCAGAGTTGAAAAGTTGCTAATGCTCTTTTTAAATTAAAGAAAATTTCATGTTTGTTAATCTGGATTGCAAAATCTACTACTTATATGTATAGCTTCATAAAACTCAGAATAGAACAGATAATAAAAATTTCCAATTGGTTAAAGGATTAAAATAGCTTAGGGAAGTCTTAGTAAGAAAAAAATATTGATCCCTAAACATGTCTCTAGTATCATAACAAAAACAGATTTCTAGAAATACTATTGACTGTAGGCTGGGGAGCAATACTGAGTTGATCTTCTGGTAAATAATTCTCTAAAAATGTTTGTGAAGTAGCACTCTATGTCCAAAATAGAAAGTTACCATTTGGAAGTATATTAATCTATAGATGATAAAATAGTGAAGAGTATTTGGGTGGAAATAAAAGAATGGGGAAAGATGATAATCTTTTGTGGTCATTCTACAAACTATATGGTCAGAGAGAGGATGTTGACAATGTTTTCCTGAAATAGATTAAAACTGTCAAAGTAATAGTGATAATAATAGAATTCAACTAGCTAGATATCTTGTTCTTTTCAAAGGAGAGCTTCAGTTAAATTCTTTATTTCCTATGCTGCCAATTTATTCTCTATTCATAAATTATGGGTACTAACACTCTAAACTCTCAATTCTGAGTACAAGGAAGAATAAGTTGGTGAAGCTGAAGTAGTTATTGTTATTATCCCCATTTTACAGGGAGGTAGATACACATTAAAGATTTTTCCAGAGTAAGACAAGAGTCTGAAGCCATATTTGAACTCAGGTCTTCTTGAGTTCAGGCCCAACACTCAAGATAATGTATCGTTTAGCTGCTTATGGAAACTCATAATAATCGAGAAGGACAACACTGAACAAAAAAAAAAGATATGTAACCTAGACTTAAAAAATCAGATGTCAAGAAGTTCAAATGCATATTAGATATATCGGGCTTGAAACTGAATTAAAATTTCTTTGTAACTATTGTGATTCAATGAACATTTATAAAACAAGTACTATGAGCAAGGCAGAGTAGGGGCTGAGAATTAAAAAAAGAAAAAGAAACAAAGCCTGACCTCAAGGAGCTTATATTAAAAGGAAGAGAAGTGGAGTTCCGGTCAAGATGGTGGCTTAGAGAGAGCTAAAGTTCAGATCTCCGGAAACCCCTTACTTACCGATCTCAAACTGTATGCTCCTAGGACACCTAAATTCAAAACAAACAACAGGATAGATCCAGGGAACCCTCCTCCTGGACCTGGACCTGAATCAAAAGGTACGGCCCCCCAAAAGCCAGAACCCGAGATCACTTGGATCTAAGGGACAGGCAGAAGGAAGGTCCCAGGACCCATTCCCCCCAACCCAGAGCTCTGAGTCTGAGGCAGCAGCAGGAACCTAAAAGCCAGCAAAAGGACCCCAGGACCAGCTATTCTGAAGGCTGCACCCTGAAAACAACCTGAGCCAGTTGCGGGGGCACCCAGACAGCAGGGAAACAGAGAGAGACAGAAGGGAGCCTGTAACCCCCTGGTGGGATCCTTCCATCCGAGTCTCAGGGAAGGTCCCTGCTTTAAGACACACTCAATCCAAACCAGGGGAAATTAATCCTATCAGGAGCCCTCAGAGCTCTGGGAAGCCTCAGCCCCTCCACCCCCTCAGAGTGCAGGCCTCTCTGGCCCACAAAGGCTCTGAGAGACCTTGGGGACAGTGCAAAGCCAGGCTCAGAACACGGGAGTAAGGCAACAAAGAAGCATCGGGAGGGAACTGAGAGCAGTAACACCCACGAACAGACAATTTGCCTGGGGCTAAAGCCTCTGAATACCAGACAGAGATAAGAAAAGCTAGACTTCACCACTCAGATAGAGATGGCAAACAGCACAGAAAAGCCTCAACACTCAAAGAAAAACAAGAAGAGGGGGCAAATTTGGACACATTTTATGGAGCAAAAATACAAAACACAGAGGAGATAGAAGAGGAAACAGAAGCAAATGCTCCAAAACCTTCCAAAGGAAACTGAAACTCTCCACAAACCCATGAAGAATTTGAATTGGAAAGGATCAAAAAGATGGAAGCCTTTTGGGAGGAAAAGTGGGAAATAATGCAAAAGAAATTCATGCATCTACAAGACCAGTTTGACCAAACTGGAAAGAAAAGCCAGGCTTTAATAGTCAGAATCAGCCAACTGGAAGAAAACGAGCAAGAATTAATAAAGCAAAGCCAAAAGAGCAAGAAATTAGAAGAGAACATAAAATATCTCACCGACAAGGTCATAGACTTGGAAAATAGAGGGAGAAGAGAAAATTTAAGAATAATTGGACTACCAGAAAAGCCAGAAATAAACAGCAAACTCGACATCATAATACAAGAGATAATCAAAGAAAATTTCCCAGAGATTCTAGAACAAGGGGGCAATACAGCCACTGACAGCGCTCACAGAACACCCTCTACACCAAATCCCCAAAAGACAACTCCCAGGAATGCAATTGCCAAATTCCAAACCTTTCAAGCAAAAGAAAAAAAAATCTTACAAGAAGCCATAAAAAGACAATTTAGATATAAAGGAATGCCAATCAGGGCCACACAAGATCTTGCAAGTTCCACTCTGAAGAAATAGAATTCTTAAATCATACCATATCAACAAATGAAATCCAACAGGCCATCAAAGAACTCCCTAAGAAAAAATCCCCAGGGCCTGACGGATTCACAAGTGAATTCTATCAAACATTCAGAGAACAGTTAATCCCAATACTATACAAACTATTTGACATAATAAGCAAAGAGGGAGTTCTACCAAACTCCTTTTATGACACAAACATTGTACTGATTCCAAAACCAGGGAGGTCAAAAACAGAGAAAGAAAACTATAGACCAATCTCCCTAATGAAAATAGGTGCAAAAATCTTAAAAAGAATACTAGCAAAAAGACTCCAACAAGTGATCAGAAGGGTCATCCACCATGATCAAGTAGGATTTATACTTGGGATTTATACCAGGGATGCAGGGCTGGTTCAATATTAGGAATAAAAGGAACTCCTACACATTATGCACCTCTAAAATGGATTATTAAATGAAAGATTGGTGAGAATTTAGAATAATATATTGATCACTAGGAATTAGTATGGGTTCAATAAACAAGTCATATCAACAAGCTCATTTCCCTGTTGCTTCTTGGATAACACAAAAATTTTCTACTTTAGCTTTTAAAGTACTCCACAAATGATTTAACCTACCTTTCTAGCTCTCTATTACATTTCTTCTCTTGGCATGGTCTAGGTTCTATGTAAATTGGATTGTTAACTGTTTGTCCAAATTTATATACCATCTCCTGCTTTTTTCATTTCTATAAGCTATCTTCCATCCCTGGAAAGTATACCTTGTTCAGTCCTGAGTCTTAGGATCTGTATTTTTCTTTAAGGCTCAACATATGTTATTTCCTCAATGATATCTTCACTGATACAATCAGTTTTTAATATTCTTTTCCTCTTCAAATTATCATTTATTTATCAATCTGTGTATATATTCTATCTCAAAAGGAGAATTTGAGATACTTTAAGGGAAAACATTGTTTAATTTTTATTTTTCTATCCCTACAATCTGTCACAAAACCTTAAACATAACAGACAATATATCTTTGATACAATTAAGTTCAGTTCTAAAAACTCATCAATTTTCCTTTTCTAAATCTTTAAGTTCAGCTATCCTTATTTGTTGTTCTTATTTACTTAACAGCTGTGAATAGTCTACCTTCTCTTCTAGTAATACTTGTCCTTGAGAATATATTTTATGTCACCTTTGTACAAGTCACCATTGGTAATGTATTATAGCTTACTTTCACTAATTATACATCTTTACATTGCTCTTTGAATCTATTTTGATCCTATTAAACAAAATTTTATAAACAAGACTGTAGAAATTTTGGCCATTCCAGAGACCAGTATGCATGGATAAAAGCATTTTGAAAAACTTATGATACTTTGTTAATGTGACTCTTTAGCACAGTAGACAGAACGTCAGTCTTGTAAGCTGAAGGTCCTGAGTTTGATCCTACAAAGGAGGGTGTGACAGAGTGGGAGAAGCTTCTGGAGTCAAGAAGAGTCACTTTGCTTGGGCTTGGCCCCACTTGATGATCATTGTCTTTTACCTATGGGGTCCATTGTTCAGTCTGAAACTGCTAGCCTGAGATTCCCTTCAGGGTGGATTCTCACAGGAACAGGAAACAAGTACAAGCTTTGGGGTCTCCAATTTACAAGCTAGTCCTAAAACTTTGAGTTCATCACATCTTATTATGCTACAAGTTTGGGGGCTTCTAGATTCCACATTGACACAAACCTTAAGTGGTATATAAATACTAGTAATAATGATGATAGTGGTGGTAATGATAATAATGACCATACCCAAGGAATATTGACTAATAGGCTAATTAATGTTAGAGGATGCTCTCTATGAAATCATGTGACCTCACTATGTTCTCAGGTCTCTTTTTTTTTCTTCCCTTACTTAAAATGTTTTTCATTGACTTCTGTAAATATATAGATGAAATGCTTATCAAATTTTCAGGTGATACAAGTATGAGCAAATTCTATCTTCTCCTTAATTAATCTGCCAATCAACATAAAAAGTAGGTATAAAGGAGTTTCCTATAACAATCACAATGTGTGAGCAAGTCCTTGATTAATTTGAAAAGATCACAAGACTTTTAACAATTGAATTATAGACAGATGACTAAGACACAGGAAATACTTTCTGACTGGTTAAGAAGATTGTGTTACACCTCAGCTATGCACAAAAGGGTAGCTGGTCCTCTGAGAAAAGCAGTGACTAGTCTAGGGGAGAACTAGTCCACTTTTAGAAGGAACAAGGCAGGAGGAGAAGAGAGTTACATAACCAGTTGGGAGCAGAGAGATGCACTGAGAACAAACATGAGCAAACATAGATGTAGAAAGTTAGTCACACAATAGAAGCAAAACAAATATTAATTGTGGAAGAATTGTATATGGACTCAAAAAAGGTATTGACCATTGATACCCAGAAGGGATCCACTCCTCCAGGTTGTTTCACAAGAACTCTACACAGAGAAAAATGTGTGTGCCTGTACATGTGTACCTCTGTATCTTTGTACACTAAATTAGTGCTCACTCTCCCTACAATCTGTTTCAACACACAGGATTTCAGAAGTCAACTAGCCCAATTTGTATCTGAACAGAAATCCTCCCTACATGTCTTTAACAAGAGGTCACCTATATACTCTGCTTAAAACTCAAATAATGAGAAACTCATTACCTTCACGGATAGCCTATACTATTTTTGTATAGCTTTAGTTGTTAGGAAGTTTTTCATTACCTTGAGCTTAGAGTGGCCTTTCTGTGCCGTCTATCTACTACTATTATTCTTTTTATCCTCTTGGATAAAAGCAATCAACTCTAAGCCCTCTTTCTCATAACAGCCCTTTTGGTACTTGAAAGCAGCTAACATCTTTGCCCTTAGTCTTGTCTCCTTTGCTCTAAATATCTTCATTTACTTTAACTGATTTTTGTATGACATAATTTGCATCATCCTTAGCAAGTTAGTCAACATTTCTTGTACATATACAAATTTGTCAATGTTTTTTCTTCAAAAGTTGAAAGCAGAACTGAAGGCAAAATTCCAAATGTGGTTTAGGCAGGAAGTAATAAAATAGACCTGTGTTTTGGACCATATCCTTCTCTCAGTGCAGTCTTAAATTACATGAATATTTTTATCTGCTTTGGCTTTGGGAATAATGTGATACAATCTCAAGGTAGCATTTGCAAATTCCATCAAAACTGCTAGGTCTTTTTCATATGAATTGTTGCTACCCTATTCTTCTATCCTTCATATTTCTACCTATTACATACTTTATCTTACTGGATTTGGCTCATCATTCTAACTTTCTGAGTTTTTTCCCCCAATTCCAACTCTGTCATCTAATGGATCTGCAATCTCTTTATTTTGGTGTAATTTGCAAATTTGATTAATATGTCATATATTTCTTCATCCAAGGTTTTGATTAAAATGATGAATGACACATTCAAAAACCCATCACTCCTTCAAAGTTGACATCAAGTTATTAATAGATATTTTTGGTTCAGTTATTCAATCAGTTCCAACTTTACCTACTTATCATGCTATTGTTTTATCTTGTTTAAAAATATAGTATCAAGAGATCTTGTTAAGTGTTTTGTCGAAATACAGATGAATTATGGCTCTTGAATTCCCATGAGCTTAGTTTCTTATAAACTGAAAAAAAAAGTCAAGGAGTCTAGTAGTGTATTTTAGAAAGGCATCATATTAATGGGTACTTACCCAATCAGAGGGTAACCAGAATGATGAGGGATCTTGAATCCATATTAGATGAAGAATGAAATGTAAAAATGAAGGCGATTATTCAACTAAGGTAGAAAAAATTTAGGGAAACAGGGACAGAATAATTATCTTCAAGTGAATGAAATATAACTATCTAAAGCAGTGATTTCTCTTATGTGGATAGTTCTGAAGATCAGGATTGGGGATTATTGGTGATTATTAGAGGAAAATAGTTTCTCATTTAATACAATTAAATATTTATCATAATTGGAGCCATTCCAATCAGGAGCAGACTACTTTATGGCTCCCACTGATTTCCCATCATTGAGAATCTTTAAGCCGACACCATGTGGCTATTTGGCAGTGTTATTTTTGAGAGGATTCATGAATCAGGAAGGTCTTTATAGCACTTTAATGTTTATAAAGCACTTCAGTCAATGACCATCTCAGATATATAGTATGCTACTATTCCCATTTTAAAGACTCCTATGGGCAAAGAATTTGCTGAAGCTCAGAGTGTCAGAGCTGAAATATGATTGCAGATCTTCTGGTCATTAGATTCAATGCTATTTCCACTGCACTACACGGCCTCTACATGTTTCAAGATTTCTCTCAGTTCCAAGACTCTATGTTTTAATTTTAATAAATCTATGAACTTTATACTCTTCTAACCAGAAATGGTGTCTCTGACTCCCAATGACATATTTAATCTATCTCCCATTATTTCATACTACTTGCTTTCACATCAGTCAAATCATCTTATTATCAGCAATGTTGGTACTAACATTGCATGGGCATCCTTGCCAAGAAAGCACCTGATTAATTGAATTTGAGCCACTCATACATCTAGTAGATACCTCCCATGTGTCTACAACTGATCCTGAGAAGCACTGAATAGAAATTGATCACCTTTCCTCATTTATTCTCCTTGATCTTTCTGGATTATCTGACACAGTTGACCAACATTCTTTAAGCTATCTCTTCCATGACAGCACTATCTTGCTTCTTCAACCTTCTACTGTGATTTGCATTTTCTCATTTAGTTTGTGCCTGATAACCAAAGTCTACTGAACACAGTAAAAAAATAATCAGTTTAATGATCTAAATGGTTGTTTGGCATCATGTAGAAGAGATAATCAGCTGATTATAGTTTTCTTTTTCCTGGTGGGTTGTTTTGGTGTTGTGTACATCAAGGTTTTGATTATAAGATTCTCAAGGGCAGAGTCTGTGTCTGCTGTGTCTTTTGTAAATGCATATTAAAGTATTAAGTCTAGAATTTTGCCTACACTTGTATTTCTATTTCTTTTCTTTTTTTTCTCCCATCCTCTTAATCAGGAGTCTTTCCCAGTGGGCAATTATTGGCCTTATTGGCCCCATTTTCACTTTGTACACTTTGTCCCTTTTGGAATTCATCTATTCTATTGGTTCCAATTTCCATTTCTATTTGGGTAATTCTTAAATTTCTTTCTTCACTCCCAACTTTCTTCATTTATCAGTAGAAGCTAACATAAGAGTATCATCCACATATGATCCAATAGATAAGTTCCCACCTATTGTTGGTTATTATCTCTGAGTCTGAACAAATTATATACATCTTTACTCTGAGGTTATTTCAGTTATAATCACTGAACCTGGACTTTACTTGCAAGTGATTATCTAGTAGAACCTGAGAATCATGGCCTCTATAGTTATGGACATCATGCCTCTTTTTTTTTCTTGATGTGCATTCCACATGGCTGAGGTTCTCTGATCCTTAATGTCCAAACGGGGGAAAGGGGGGTAGTTTTCTGATCATAGAGATGTTGATAGATTAGTCATATGCAAAAATGTGTGGTGCTTACATGATCTCAGAGAACATTTTTACCCAAGAATACGCAAACGTAGAAAGACTAAATTCACTGTGACAAATATTCTTCACACTTGCTTTTACACTTCCATGTCTGCTAATATTGCTTTATCATTCTCTAAATTCTGGATCATATTTTCTCCATTTGTACTACATATGTTCTAAATATTCAGCCTATTTTCAATAAATAATTTTTGAATGAATAAATGAATGGCCAAGAAATCATAAAGAAGTATTCAGATCCCTAGAGTTGAGGTTTGAGAGTCCCTGTGGAATGAATATAAATAGAATTTGAAGATGTATTGGCACCCATATGCAACATGGTGTCAAAGTCTTGACTAATTTTGTCTTCTAGTAGTCTTTACTTGGAAACTCAAAGCTCTGAGAAGCTGTAGGAGGCTTTGTTATTATGAAAGGACTATGATTATGGAATAGTGTTTAATATGGGAAAATGTAATTCCCATAGGGTATTTCACCCTCTCTAATTGGTTTAGAGTTTTGATGGTGAGTTGGTAAAGATATTAGATAATAAACACCAATCTTTGTGAATTTAAAGTGGAATTTCTAGTCTCTGGGATAGATTATATATTTTAGAAACGAAGGGATTTTGAAGTTCATCTAGTCCAGGAATACATACTGATAAGTGTTTAACAACTGTCTCTTTGGGAAAATTAAGGTGTACAAAACATGATTTTATGCTTAACCTGCATTATTGCCATTTTTCCTGTCACTTTCTTAAGTCTAGATAATCAACAAAACAATACTTCAAATTTCAGGTCTGATTTATAGGGTTTGTTTATTTTCATTGAATGTTGAAAGTAATGGTTTAACAATAAGATCTCATTAGTTAATATGAGCTCACTCCAGCACTTCTTTGGCTCTAGTCAAATCTCTTTCTTTGCAGCTGAGAAAACTGAGGCACAGAAATAAAATATACTTATATAGGGTCATGAAGCTAGTAAATATAAAGTGAGATTTGAACCCAAGTCTTCCTGACTTCATTTCCAATGTTTTCTTTAGTATATCACTGCTTCCTGGCACTAATAGTCTAACTCTTAAAGGAGAGATATTTCATTTTTGACTATGTTGACTATTCTGGGAGTCCAGGATATTTTTGTTGATAGCATTGAAATTGTAGCCTCAATTAAATAGAGCAATAAAAAATTCAGTTCTCAAGAGGCTGTAAGTATTTTCAGGGTATAAAGCAGACAGGGAAATTTCTAGAAAAAATACTTGTTCAAACCCAATCATGATCCTTCTTTTTCAAGGATGAATAGTTTTCATCCATTGAAATTTTAATCTTTTGAATTCATTTGAAGAAAGTATGGCTTAATTCATAGATGAATGTAGTACAACTCAGTAGCTAGGTGACATTGAATATTCAGTCCTTTCCCTTTCTGTTTCCTCCCCTAGAATATAAGATTCTTATAGGTAGGGATTGTTAAGGTTGTATATCTGTATTTCAAAAGCATAGTGTTTTTTGACATTAACATAGTGCATAATTAGTGTTTCTCTTTTCTTTGCCCTCTCTCTCTCCCCCCTCCCCATCAATCCCCCTTCCCTGGCTAAACACATATTTGCAATTGAATTAAACCTGAAAATCTGGAGTAATGCCTATACAGGTCTAGTGTCAAGGAAGTATTTTAGAAATCTTAAAGCACTTCATAAATGTGATCTACTATTAATAAAATGTGATAATATGGATTCTTATTTTCAAAATGCTTTTAATATGGGGCATTTATAGGTTTGCTTTCCTCCAAAATAGAATTTTCTATATGAATCAGAGAGGTGGCTTATGGAGTTGCCCTCCAGCATTATTACAAAGACATTTTTATGATTCCCAATTGATCAACATTTCCTTTTAAAGCATTTACTCAGGCTTCCAAAGCAGCACCAATTTCCATCTCCTGCAGCATTCATTTCAAAAGATATTATTTGAGTACCTGAGGTAGGGGAATATTACTTTCCATTTCAGGGTTCTTTTCTTTTTCCCTTTTAGTTCCTGGTGTGTTTTGTTCTCAGTAACAACAATTGTTAGCTTAGAGTCTGGCTGAAAGAAAGAGATATAGAATAGATGCTTGTTGATTACTCAAGCAGTTTCCTTTCCACACTCAAAAATGATGTTCCCCAGTCTTATATGGCAAATAGCACATGGAAGGCATTGTTTCAAATCATAAAGCAATTTTTGAGAGAATCGTATAGTTGTATTGTTTGCTGAACTTCTCAAGGTAATATATTGAATGCATTGAACTTAGTGAAATAATTCAGAAATCTCTCTTTTCCCCTAATCACCTGTACATTGTAATCAAGAGAAATGGTCCAAAGCAGAGGAAAATCTGAGATTTAAAGAAGATAGACCAAGGAGAGGCAGAAGGAACATTCAGGAAGCCGGCGGGGGGAAGGGAGAGAATTCCATGGAAGTTTCAAAAGCAGAAACTGTTGGCCAGAGCTGAATCTGGTCACTCTCTTACCAGAGACCCTAAAAAGAGCTAGGGAGGAGAGTTGCTCTTCTAATACCCCTTCTACCTGGCTGAGCTGAAGAAAGTTCTGGCCCAATTGAAGACACCTTCTGGTTTAAAGACTATCTTTCCTTTAGGGGAAAGTCAAACCATTTTTCTGAAGATACTTTTTGACCAAAGCCTTCAATAGTTGCTAGGGAGAAGATAGTAGGGACCTCCCATCTCTTCCCTCTACCTTCTCTCTCCCTACCTTTCCTTTCCAAAAAAAATAGATCAGATAATTTAGTTTACAGAAAACTGTCTCTAAGTTGTGTAATAGGAGGGAGGATTTCAAAGTCAAAGAAGAAAGTTGGGAGGGTTGGACTCACCTTCTGGTCAGGTCAGGACTCCATTAAAGTTGTCCAGCCTGGTGAAAGAAGAAGGACGGTGCTACCCAGAGATCAGTCCCCAACAGGTTTCTTGGTCCTAGCATTTTTAAGGCCCCTCTGTCTCTCCCACTATTACAACATCTAATATAACAGCATTTATGAAGATCCCCCCCCCCTTTGACATAGAAAGTACAAATAAAGAATCCAAAAGATCAAATTGTATAGATTCTATCCTTAAGAGTTTCAAGTGGAAAGTTGTGTCTATATAATACACATAACACGGGAGAATCTCATCAAGTCATCTGGTTGGTTTATTTACATGATACCAAGTAATCAAATATTTATTTGCTTAATTGAGTTTTTGGTTTTATGCTAATAAAAGAGAAAACTTCATTTTTCCCATTATGAATTTAACCAGTGTCATCAACACAAACATTTCACTATACAAAGAATAACAAAATGTTATCATATGAAACTGTCAACTTTGCTGTCAATAGTTTTTTTAAGAGGATATTAAATGTAACAAGATAGTAACAAAATTGTTCTCTTTGTGGTCTCTTCTCTACTTTTTTGTTTTCCTCTGTATTTTTGGTGTTTTGTTGATAATCTTTTCTTAAGAAATGAGTATACACTTGCAAAGAAAAACATAAACCACTACCAAGTTTTTAAAATTATACATCAAAAGCAAAATATGGTGAAAATATGATAAATATCTTGAGATGCAATGTGACATAGAGTAACAAGAGCTTTAGGCTTCAAATAAGAAAATCTGGGACTGGATTCCATTTCATATACCCACTAGTTATGTGACTTATGAGTCCATCACTTAACTTCTCTGCATCTGATTATAGTCATCTCTAAAGTGAGGATAGCATTTACAATTATTTATCTACTAGTGTAATTGTAAGAACCAAAAAAGATTATGTATGGAAAACACTTGGTGCATCTTGAAATATTATATAAAGGCATGCAATCCTAAAATAATATCACTTCAACATTGATTAAGTTCATGACTTTTCAGTGAAAAGTAAAAAAGGAGGTCTCTTGATAATCTCATTTATAATTTAATAATGATATTAATACTTTTTGGAATTCTCCACCTAAAGGCTTGGTCATATCAACCCTGAAATTCATATAAATGGAGAAGAAATGTCTTGATATTGATAAAGTCATTCTAGAATTATTTACCTATGTGCAAGTATTGAGTAAAAGCAAAAATTAACCAAAAAAATTGGAATAAAAGATGATGCAATTGCAATAAATTTTAAATTGTTAAAGAAATTCTTACCTAACCTGTTTCAAACAAATTAAGGACTCTGAAATAGGAATAGAAAAAAAATGCCATTAACTATAATCATCATGGGTTCTTAAAAGAATTCAATTGTTGCTAAAATATTACTAAAATAATTACTAAAATGGAGAGGCCGAAAGGACCCTGGAGCACTTGATATCACTGCCACCTGGAGGGAAGTGACAACTTAAAGAAGCACTACTTATAGTAAAAGCTTATTGGCAAGAGGAGAGGAAATTTTTAGTTTCACAGGTTGTAAAAAGCAGTTGAAAAGAAACTAATCCTGGAGGGAACTTGAGATGAGACTCAACAAGATTGGATTATCTTTGGCTCATCTGTAGGTGAAAGAGAAGTGACATGATACAGATCTGTTGCCATGTCTTGAACAAATTACTTCCATGAAGAATGATAGTAAAAATATCATGTTTTCCCTTCAGCACTCTATTATATCATATGCTATTCGAAGAAGAGGTAAAAGAGTTAAATAAAATGAAGTGAGGAAGGGTGAAATTGTCAGGTGAAATAAACATTTAAAAATTAAGAATTTGTCATTTTATCAGTTTGGAGAGCTCATGGTATGGCAATTTCCTTTATAATTATGCACATCAGAATATGTCTATGATTTAGTGTGTGTGTGTGTGTGTGTGTGTGTGTGTGTGTGTGTTAGAGAATTATCTGGAGCAATTTGATGGTTACTTCAGAGTCAGAAGTAGTATTTGAACTCAGAACTTTCTGACTCTAGTCCTTTACTTCATACATCATGCCACAGAGACCAGGTACATAAAAATATATGCTAGAGGAGAAAAACTAAAGGCATTCAAAAATCTCTTTTTCAAGAAATTGATCCAAAAGAAAAGAAGACTTTTTTATAAGCAAAGCCAAAATGGTATTTGATAAGAAATCAGAAACTACCACCCCATTTATCTATTTTTTACACATCTGTAAAATCTTTGATAATTATAGATTCACATATTTGTAATATGTCTGTTGAAAGCACGAGAAAATGACAGGCAATCTTTTACAGCAAAGTTTCTACAACTTAATCATTGTCAAAGTCACATAGTTGACTATAAAGTATAGATTATATGTGACTCTAATGATCGATTATTGATTATGAAAAAAAAAACATTTGGTTAAAAGAGCAAAATGTACCCTTAAGGAACCTCCTTAAGGTATCTATGCATGCACATGATAAGATCATAAAGCTACCATGCCATGGAGATAATTTTCTTTATTTGAAAGGTAACAATATTGAGTGAGGCATAGAACAGAGATACATATTTTCATTAAACTTATTTCCTAATTTCTTAGCAGTTATCCTACCCCAAATCTAAATACCAAATAGAATTGGGATACCTTAATAACAAATAATTACTTCTCAAGAATGACTTTTGAAAAGAGGAGACAAATTTATCTCAATATTCTTATGATGATTTGGTTTAATTAGAAAATCTTAAAGTTTTCAAGAGAATTAAAAAAATTTTAACCAAAACAATAGTTCTAGTCATGAATAGTTTTCATAATGTAATAGAATATAAATGGAATAAAAATATAACAAATTATCATGTGTAAATTTCTATATGTTATTAATACAAACCAGAAATGTGATATAAAAAGAAATTTTAAAAAAATTTCTATATAGGTCTGCTGTGTTAAATCCTATATATTGAAAGATTTAAATAGTATTACAAAATTATGCTCATGGAAATAATAGAAGGCCTAAATACTGGTGAGATAGTATAGAAAAGGGAGAACTGCCAATAAAGCACAAATGAAGATGCTGTCCAAATTAGCATATAAATTTAATTCTTTACCAATCCAATTACCAAAGAGTAATCCAAGAGAAAACATTAACAATAACAACAACATTATAAAGAAAAACAACTTTGAAAGACTGAAGAATTATGACCAATTCAATGACCAATCATCATTTGAAAGTATAAAGTATGCTGTTCACTTCTTGACAGATAGGCATTAAGGTAAACATAGAGAATGAGATTTCTATTTTGGACATGGACAATGCAGGCATTTGTTTTGCTTGACTGTGACTTGTTTATAAGGATCTTCTCTTTGCCATGCAGGAGGACAAGGTAGAAGAGAGAGAAAATACATGCTTGTCAATTGGAAAAATACCTTTGAAAGAAAATGTAACAGCTGAGGTGGGGGGAAGCTGATTTGAAGTAGATGATAAATTTGGTTTCAGAATGGTTGGATTTGAGGTGCTCATGGGACAAGTAAGGAGAAATATTTAGCAGGTAATTATATATATATATAATTCTTGGGAAAAATGTCAAGGCTGCAGATGTGATTTTGGGAGTTACAAAGAGGTAAAAGCTAAAGACAATATAGAACGGTGATGGCGAACCTTTTAGAGATTGAGTACCCAGACTGCAACCCTCACACCACATGTCAACCCCCCCACCTTACTCCAGACAGTGGAGGAAGCACTCCCATTGGGCTACTGGACAGAAGGGCAGGTCCTGAGAAATATTTTCAGTCATATGTGGAGAGGATTAAGGGAGCAATTCCCTCCAGTATGCTCTGGCAGGTGAGCCATAGATTCACCAACATGGGCATAGAAGAATTCCCCAAGGGAGAGAAGGTAAAGAGAGAACAGGGGAGCAGTAATTTATCTTTGAAAAATACTCATAATTAAAAGGGAGATAAGAGGGAAAAGAGGGGGAAAATCAAAGGAAACAATTGATTTCCACACAAAAGTATTTGTCTTCATCCTTCAGAGAGTTTTTTCAAATGGTACAAATGACAAATACTTGAGGGTTTTACATTCTCAGTTTCTATTATTGTTCAATAACAAAACAACAAACTGGAAAGTTAAAATTCAGTTTATCAATTGACTATTTTGTCTATATAATTACAAAAACTCATTTTTTCATTTCTCAGTTGAATTGAATGTGTTTATCATTTTCTTCTTTTCAGGGTTGGTTTTTGGCTTCATTTAGAAGAATAAAGAAGAAATTAGAATGAGTGTAGGGTAGTCAGTGAAATAGTAGAGAAGAAGGACAACAATGATCTAGGGATTAATTAATAGACCTATGGTATGGTCTACTTAATAAATTGAGGTGCTCATGGAAGAGGTAGGTGGAAATATTGAGCAGGTAGTTGGAGACATATATCTGATTCTTGGGAGATATATTAAATTTGGAGATGTCATTTTGGGAGTTACCGACATAGAGTGATAGATAAAGGCAGTATAAAAGAATACCCCAAAGGAGAGAGTATAAAGAAAGAGTGGCAATTCATAAGAGGCTAGTGGGGGGAAAATTAAGTTAATAAGTAATTGTAGATGACTCTTGACCATGATACTCATTGAGTTGTATAATACAAGTAGTGAATTAGAAATTCCATTTCAAATTTGAGTAAAATTTAAGCATAGATTTCATCTCCAGGTTTCACATCAAATCACCTTTACTTCATTAATAGTTGTTTTACTCATGAATTATCTAAATAATCATAGCTGTGTAGACCTAGTCTATGTGACTTTTAGAATAACAGAATTTCACTTAGTTGAGGCCAAGGATTACATTATAGCATATGACTTTTGCAATTTGCCATTCTAACTACTATTTCCATTTCTTTACAAATTACTATTCTTTCTTTGTCCAGCCATAGCAGCTTCCAAACAATACTGAATCAAAAGAAAGTTTTCAATCTTTCTGCTCTTGCATTATTAAACACTCTGAATATTCCCTAGGTCTACCCTTTCTGAAAACACTTTTCTACCATATGCAACTGTCTCAAAAAAAAATCTACTCATATTCACTAGATTGCAGTTATCCATTATTCATTATAACATTATTTATTTGGACAACTTACCAAAGAAAACTTTGTTCTGTGGGGGAAATGTACAAATTCACAGTACTATGTTATTTTACTATAAATGCTTTAAAAAGAGTGAGTTTTATAGTGCTCATTATATGATCTGTTCTGAGGAAATAAGTCATCTCAAATGGAAAAAAAAGACCCCAGAGGGCAACACTATATGGTCTGGTGTATTAAAAAGAAGCTGGAAACTGAGATTCTGCCAGGAACTCACTGTGTCTTCATAGACAAGTTTTCAGAGCCCTACAGCTCCATAGTCAATCAATTAATAGGTATTTACTGAACCACAAACATGTGCCACCAAAGTATTATGCAAGAATAAAAGCAGGACTAGTCACAAAATAAGAGTGAAGTATAATGCATAGTCAGTCTTCCTGCTCAACTACTATGACCCCAAGTACATAGGCTCTTCACAGATGATAGGAAAAAGTAAGGAAAATCCAAAGCATATTTGGTGGAAGTCTCATGGTCAACAAATGAGAGTTACATGAGCAGGAGTTGCACATGTTGGACTGATTGTGGATGAGTAAGTGACCTGCATTATTCAAAAGAATATCCTCATTGATGTTAGCACTACTTCATTTCATTAAAAAAAAAAAAACACTTACCTTCCCTCTTAGAATCAATACTGTATATTGGTTTTAAGGCAGAAGAGCAGTAAGGGCTAGTATAAGGATACTTTTAGGGTTGTGACCTAATCTAAATTAATTTTGGTCACCAGGGAATATCCCAAATAAAATACCTGTCATTTTGGAGATTTATGGTGGTTTAATTAATATAGAGGGAAGGAATTAAGGAGAAGAGAGAGGGAAAAAGTATAGGATTTCCCCCACCTGGCCTGTGCCAGGGGAAGTTCAAAGTCCTCTGCCATGAGGTCTTTGAAGAAGATTAATGGCTTTCTAAGAGGATAGTGTTTGGAAGGTAAAGGAGAAAGAATCAGCCTAAACTCCAAGAGATCTCAGTAAAGTTGCCTTTCTTGAATGAGGCTACTCAGCTTCCTCCAGTATGGTATCAAGGAAAACTCACCACTAAACCCGGACAATAGCAACCACCATGCCAAGATGCCAAAATGCACAACATGCATTTGCCAGACACCTCTCTGCCAGACACCTCTCTGCCACCAAAGAGACTGGAAAGAGGCAGTGATGTGAAATATATAGACTGTTTTTTTACATCACTTTCCTGCATCTCACATGTACCAATGGTAGCTTAAGCTTGACTTAGGACAGCCCAGGGGTCTGTCAGTTGTTTCTGATTTGTCATTTGCTAGCACATGTCTGTCATAGGCCATCATCATAAATACTTAATCCTTAAGTTTGAGTGTAGACATACCTGTTTTTGTTAGACTAAGTAGGGTGGAGTAATCTAAAGTTCACACTAGGCAATAGGAGTTAAGTGACTTGCCCAGGGTCACACAGCTAGGAAGTGTCTGAGGCCAGATTTGAACCCAGGACATCTTATCTCTTGGACTGGTTCTTATTCCACTGAGCCACCCAGCTGCCTTCTCTATTTCATATTTTTGAGTTGATTAGTCATGTACTGTGCTCATTTTAAGTGGCATAAGATTAATGGATCTGGTTGTTGGGTTTTGTTTTGTTTTCTGGTTAAAACCCATCAACATAGCTATTGCATAAGTGTTTTGATTCAGAAGAATAGTCAAGCAGAGAAGATAGCATAGGCAAATTTACAGAATGAGAAAAGGTCAGGACAAGAATGGGATATAGGTTATTGTCCAGTTTAGATAGAACATAAAGCTCTTGAGGGGAAATAGTATGACATGAGTTTAGGTTTGAATGTCAGATTCAAGACAGCTCATTATACTGCTTTAGATCAGAGATTCTTTTTTTTTAACCATTACCTTCTTGGAATCAATACTACTTATTGCTTCTAAGACAAAAGAGTAGTAAGGGTTAAGTAACGGGGGTTAAGTGGCTTGCCCAGGGTCACACAGCTGGGGAGAATCTGAGGTCTGATCTGAACAAACAACTTCCCATCTCAAAGTCTGGCTCTCAATCCACTGAGTCACCTACCTGCCTTCTACACCTCCCAGATGTTCTTAATTTGGTGTCTGCAAACCTTTAATGGGTTCATGGATAGATATTTGGTGATCCATGAACTTTTTTCTCAATATTTTAAGGCCTATCTTTCAGTATAATTTGTTTCCTTTATAATGTCACATTTTCATTTACTTATTTTTAAAACATACTGAAAAGGGCTCTCTAGGCTTCACTAGTGTGCCAAAGGGGTCTATGGGGAAAAAAGTGAGTTACCCTTGCTTGGAACTTTTAAGAATGCTATTGCTTTCTCAATAATATAAGCAGATGAACTCATACAGGACAAAGTGGCTTCAGAAAGGTAACTTTATTTAATAGTAAGTGTAGAAAATGATCTAAATTGATTTTCCATTTTATCTGGGGGGAAAATGGAACTGAGTCTGAAGAATAAAAAGTAGGGGTTGGGGAAAAAGGAGAGAGGATGCAAGGAAAGGGGGGATTTTTAATGAGGAATTAGCAAGCATGATCACAAAACCTGCAAACTAGAAAGAACATTTATATAGGCCTATCTGAGGTATGGTTTTGATTTGTGGACAGTTGTTTGGTGGAAGTGGTCAGGGGTAAATCGAGGAGAAGAATATTACCTGTTGCCTTTGGATGTTCAAGAGGCTTGTACCAGCTACTAATATCTCTTAAAGTAATCTTTACATAATCCACCCTTTAATACATTGTCCTGGTGACAACTAAATGAATCACCTTAAAAATTCAAGATATTGACATTTTGGTTAATAACAGATTGAAGAACAGTGTATGAAAGGTACCACCTCTGAACCAGTTCCTGGGAACCCACCCCATCTTCTGGTTTTAAAGACATTAAATACCAATAGCAAAAAGAGCAAGTTCTCTACAAATTTTAAGACACACTGTTACATTTTAAACATTGATAAATTTGTACAGTCATCAATCAAGTTGTACATGTTGATAACCTAGAATCTTGGGAAAACACTGAATGTGGAAGTCAGAGGACCTTGAATTCAAATTCATGCTCTTTTATTTTTTACTATGGAACCTTGGGATACTCAGCCACTATGTTCTTCCTATTGCTCATTTGTAAAACAAGAGATTTGGACTAGTTGACCCATAAGTTCCTTCTCAGCTTGAAATCTGTGATCCTCTATCCTTACAGGATCAAATAATCCAAACCAGAGTAGATATTTCAAAACATTCTTCGTTTACTTTCTCATATGTTACATTCCCTTGAAGCAGTTTTTCCTGCTTAATTATGTTTGCCTTAGGCTAATTGTAAAATTACTTTACATTCCCTGAGCCAAAACCAACTGACAGGGAGCTGAGGGCTGCTATGCATGGAATGGGGGTGCTTTGGTTTGTCCAGAGTCTGCTGTGTAACAAGGAGAAGACATCCTGGGATTGAAATGTTGTCATAGGCAATTCTCAAAGTGGTTAATCTATAGTCAGATAATGAAATATTGACCCCCCTCCATTGGAGAGTTTTCACAAAATTATAGCTGCAATTCTTCCTTTCTAAGAAAAAAGAATATATTATATGTTTGGTGATCAGATATGCCACAATTGCTTCTTAGTAGTTCTTTCATTTTTTTTTTACCTCCTCTTGTTTTCCCACCCAGCCACAGTTAAGGGAAGACTTTCTTTAGGCCCCAGGGAGAAAATACTTATCAATTGCTCATTGAAATGACAGCCAGAAGCATAAATCTGGTATTACTGACTGCAGCATGCAAAAGGGCAAGTGTATTTCATTTTGCCTGATTTCCTCTGGATTGACTGGCTTTCCCTGTTGCCCTTGGGGATCTTCAGGAGACCTAGACAACTGCAGCTATGAGGGCATAGGGAGAAATCAGTATTTACTTTGGTTTTGATAATGTAGTAAATAAAATCACCACTTGCATTTATGTGAGTTTTGATTTGCTATATCTGGATTAAGACTTATGAAAACTAGGATTGACATCAAACCTTTGCAAAGGTGATGATGATACTGCCCAAGTAAGGTCTTTTCTTTGGGAATTCTAGAAGGTAGAGACAGATTTCTACCATATTTCTAAGTTCTAGAGAACATATTTCTAGTTTTGAATATTTCTTATTGAGGAATGTCAATCCTACTAACCACACTCCTTCAGCAGAATCCATAGAACATGGACTCCTTTTACAATCTAGTTAAATCCATAGACTTCTTAAAATAAGAACAATGTTTTTAAGTAATATGATAATTGCTTGGGATCATAAAAGAAAGCAATAATGGTAAGTTTTAATGATCAAAAATTTAAAAAAAATCTAATTTCATGGAATCCAGGTTCAGCAATCTCTGCTATAGAATGCTGGGCCAGCGTACTAACAATTATTTAATGTGATTATTTTATGATATAGAAGGAGACAGTTAGGTGGGAACAGTAGAGAGAGTATTGGGCCTGAAGTCAGCAAGACTGATTTTCATGAATTCAAGTACGGCTTCAGATACTTGCTATCTTTGTGACCCTGGACAAATGACTTAACCCTGTTTGCTTCAGTTCATCTGTAAAATGAACTGGAGGAGGAAATGGAAAACAACTCCAGTTTTTTGCCAAGAAAAGTCCAAATGGGATCATGAAAAGTCAAACATGACTGAAACAATTGCACAACAACAAACACAGAAGAGATGTAGGCCCAGAAAAAGAAAACAATTTCCCCAAGATTAGACACTTAGGCACAAAGCTAAGGATAAAAGCCCAATCTCCTGACTCTGGGTTCACTGAATCATGAATTATATGCCACTTCCAACCCACACCCCCAAATACAAGACAATTCTCCTGACAGAAACACAGAGAGGCTCAAAAGTGATTTACCTTTGAGCAAATGAACCTAGGAAGGTAGACATTAGGCCCTCAGAGTGACACTAGGTGTCAGGTGCTTCGATCTCAGTTGTGGGGCATCCAGCATCATCGGCACCTCCAAATCTCTTCCTCCTATGATTCTATGAATGGCATCCTCATTGGTAATAGCATCAAATCATTTAAGCATCTCTTGGCCTACAGAAGTGCCTTTGATGAATCCATAGATAATAGTCTTTATCTTAAGAAACTTTCCATCCCTAAAACTATTTTTTTTTGGATAGAGGAGGATGGAGACACTGAGAATCTTTCCTATAAAATGAATAGTCTGTCACATGGACAGAGAGCAAGTTAGTTTTGTGTCTTCCTCTTGGTTGTATTTCTTATTTTGTGAGGGATTTGGAGACGATAATCTAGATCCAAATCTAGGCTCAGCCATTTTCTCTCTATAGCACTATATGGACAAGTCACACTCTCTCTGGGCCTCAATTCCCTCATCTATAGCAATAAGATATTTGCAACATAAGAGTTCTAAGCTTTTCAGTTTTAAATCCTAGATATTGTGATCATCTTTGCTTATGATACTGAAAAATTTCATAAGTCCTTTGTCAGATAATTAATAATAAAGACTGGTGAATTTACAAGTCCTCATCTTTTCTGTCTTATTTATTTATTTATTTTTGCTTTATTAGCCATTGATCTGCTCTGCAGTATAGATATTACCCCCAGTAGTAGAGATTTTTGGAACCTTAATTAGATTCTACCAGCTCATTTAACTGGTTCATTTACCTTGAACCACCTTCATACTGAATTGACTTTTTGTCATTGACAACTTGAGCAAGAAAGGGATTCAGGGAATTAAAGAAAAATGGCAATCATCATCTATAGTCTCCCAGCTTCTGTCTGATTCATCTGCCTGACTGGTTTTATATTTCCTCCATTATACCTTCATTGCCATGTGCTTTGTACCTTCTGGCCAAACTGATCACACTAGTTTTTCAGTGAAACCTTCATGATTGGCAACATGAATAACCATAGGGTTAGATGGATGCTTTCCCATTAGGTCAACACTATCCTTTTTCAGATGTCCAGGAAGATAATATCACAACATCCCCCCTCCCCCCTTTCAAGTGCTGAAAAGGAGAGATTTGTGCTGCTCTGCTTGCTTCTCTCTTGCTGCAATGCAACGTGCTGCTGGCTGTCTAGTGTTCTTTCTCCCAACCCATCTCTCTACCTCTCCCTCTCCCTCTCCCTCCCTCTGTCTGTCTGTCTGTCTCCCTCTCTCTCCCCCTCTCTTTCCCCCCCTCCTCCCCATCCCCATCTTATCTCAAATCATCTTATCTTATCTCACCATATTTCTTTGCTTCACAATTAGAAACAGTTCTGTTTGCATCAAAAACATAAAATAGTATGACAATGGAAAGTGTCCACACATTAAAAAAAAACAACAAAAAACATTTGTCAATTAAAGAAAGCAGGTGAATTATGATTTAAAACAGAGCTTAAGGAAGTGGATAATTGTTAACATGTGTTATTCCACATACCAGGGCACACATTTAGTTTTTTCTCATTGGAACCAGTGGCAGTTTCTTCTTGTGTTGGAAGGTGATTGGTGGGAATAAAGGCTGGTGGCTACCTAATTAAGCCTTCTTAACTGATTGTGTGTGTGTGTGTGTGTGTGTGTGTGTGTGTGTGTGTGTGTGTGTGTGCGCGCGCGTGCGCATGCTCATGCCTCTGCAGTTAATTCTTTTTCTTTTTAAACTGGCTAAGACAATACCTTCATCTCTTAAAAATATACTGATTAGTATTCTGCATAAGGTACAGTCTTCATTACTGCCGATATGTAAAATCTATCTTCACTTTCACCAGCTGTCACCTGAGAATTTTAGAATGATCTAGTTTTGAGATTCCGGGAAGGAGCCTTCTCAATTCTCGACTTTACTCTCTCCCTCCTTCACCCCCACCCCCTTTTCTTTTTGTCATTGGCAGTGCATCTGCACTAAGCTCCAGTCCATTTTTATTCCTTTGTCAAAGATGCTTTTATGCACAGGGAAACTGAAGGCACATGTTTACTAGGGATAGAAATAGAAACACAATAAAAACCAGTTTGATAGATGATCTAGCCTATTCTCCACACTTCCCTGTTGTTTTATTGATTTACAGAACACAAAGACTAATCCAAATTTACATTGCTTGTATATCCTTTGGCCCCAGAGGAGGGGAACCCCCCCCCCATATTAAACAAGCCAATTGTGTCTTTATATCCAGCAGCTCTTGTGACCATCAAGTTGCCTGTCAACTAATCAATTTCTGCAGCAAAAACTAATTTTTACTTTAAACACACATCGTAACATGGTGTTGACACAATTAAATGATTTCTGCGTTATGCCATATAGCTAACACACACCCTAGGGAGCAGGTAAGAGCTACAGCCCGAAATCATGCACACGTGCTCCTGCATCAAATTAAATATTTTCCCCCTTAATCCTACCACCAGCAGCTGTTAGGTACCATGGCTTATTGCATATGGCCTATATAATGAGATAGATTCAGGCAGTTCAGGCTTCTCTGCTGAATGCTGAGTAGGGCCCTTCTCTCCAAGGACAGTAAGAGTTACTGCTGTTGAAAGAAGTTCTCATGCCAATGAAGAGCCTATGCATGCATGCTTGGAGATGAGGAAGAAAGGCATTTAAAGCAGAGGCTTCGAGCTCAATTAAAATAAAAGGGATTGGTCCTCTGAAAGGAAGACTGGAAGCTGGCAAACTCCCTAGCGTTTATGGGGGTAGGGGGTAAGGAGGAGGGTTGATGCAAAAAGACACTCAGTTTTTGCTCTCTCTAAAATCTGTCAAAAATTAGGTCACAATGATTTTTGTTTTAATGTAATAACTTCAGGGTAAGTCTGAGACCTAGAGGCCACTAATACGTTTCTGTTGGAATGGTTTGTCCTGGTTGACGTAATGTCTGGGTATGTATAAAAGCACAGTAGCTGGTAATGTTCTTCATGGCTAATCAGTCTTTGGCCTGTGATGCCCAGTTTCAATGAAGTGAGCTGGGCCCTTGCATTTAAACTTGGAATAGATGGAGTGCCAATATGGACCCCCCCCCCCCTCTCTCTCTCTCTCTGCCTCTCACCCCTCTTTCTCTCTGTGTCTCTCTCTATTTGTCTCTCTCTCTGTCTCTCTCTGTCTCTGTCTCTGTCTCTGTCTCTCCCTCTCCCCCCCCCTCTCTCTCTGTTTCTCACCCCCACTCAATAAAAAACAATGTAGACTATACATCATTATTCCAAAATGTCAAAGCAGATGAAAAGATTTTTGATACTCTAATTAATCTAACCAGGTAAAGCAAAAAAAAAAATCTTTTAAAATATGCCCTATAGAATAACCTGAATGTTGAAATACCAGAACTCTGTCCATTTATGGAGACTCCATCGTTAGCATTTTTCTCTTTTCTCATTTGATTTAATTACTTTTTGAATGAATTTGGTTCTGAACATGAAAACCAGTAAGGCTAAATTGGAAGAATAATGGCTTGGCATTTAATGTCATTGGGTGGAAATTGCAGATGTGGGAGTCAGAAATGCTCCTCTAACTCATACTTGGCAATTTCTCCTTTACTTTTCTGAATTTGAAATAGATTTTTGTCTTCCAAATTGTGGCATACTTAAGGGACTTCCAAAGAATGCCTATGATTTGGGATCTCATATTATTGCCTTGATGGGAAATTATGCACACCCTCTCACAACTCTATAAAGGCAATATTTTATCAGTGAGGCAGTGAAAAGATTATTGGACTTGGATTCAGAAAACTATTCTCTCTTCTCTTAGGAGCTTTCTGTAAAACAAAGTTTAAGTATAAACTAATATAAAAGACCTTTTCTGATTCTCCTCCTCTCACTCCCATTTTAGTGTGCTCTCTCCATCTGGAAAGTGCTTTTTATACTTTGTTTAATTATTGGACTATATCAATTTCTTCCCTCTTCCACTCTATCCCTCAGTTCAATACAAGTTTCTTGAGTGAAAGGAGTATTTAATTTTTGTCTTCTGGTCTTTGTATTCTCAGTGCCTAGCACAATATCTTTCACCTAATAGGTGCTTAATGATTGTAGATAGATGCTTATTTATTGCTGAATTGACCTGGCTCTACCACTACTTGATCACATGAATTTGAGCTAGCTATTTCACATCCCAGATCCTCAGTTTGCTCATCTATAAAAATCGAAAAAAAAATGTTAATACTAACTATCTTCAGAGTTGTTGTAAAGATTAAATGAGCTGATACAGTGAAAACAATTTGTATCTTTAGAGCTTATGTTAATGTCAGAGACTGTTACTTATAATATAAATATATTTGACAAACCCTACAAACCTAAAAAGAAAAAGTATTTTGCATGTTTACTTTCCTTATTTTCCCATTTAATCAAGGGGGATGGGGTAATTCAGTGCTAAAAGTAGATAGTGAATGAAAAGAAGGGACACATATAAGGAAATTTAAAATGTTAAGAAAAGGGATAACTAGACACTGGAAGGATATGCAATAAAACATATTGTATAATTTTTCTATGTATAGAAAAATTTGAACTAATTCAAATTCAACCATTCTGAATTAGAAAGTAGTTTTAAACAAATGCATTTTTACTACTTTCAAAAACATTAAGAAATTTGAATAGCTTAACAAAGGCTCATCTGGGCCAGCTTTAAAGCTTGGATAAGACTAATTTTGTAATTACCAGTATCATTTCCATGCAAATAGTAAAGTACTCAAATCCTTAAAAAATATAATTTGTTTTCTGTGATCTTGCCTATCGAAACAAACTGTTGGCTTAGAGAAATTATACATAGGAAAAAGTAAAGGTATTGACTTTATTACCATTTAAATTGTTTCTAAACAGTTGTTACGATGGTGACACCAAATAAAACCATAAACTACTTCCCTAAGCAAATATTCCATCTCCTTAACAAGTAGAGAAATATGGCCATTGAGATCACCACTGGCTTAGAGCACACACTCATTTGAAAATCTTTATGAAGGAGGATACAAGTCTGAACAATATTGATTTGCAAAGAAACGAAGAGATGGGGATGGGGAAAATGAGCCTGCAGAAAACTTGGAGTGGGATCCAGCTAGATGAGATCATCATAATAATATATGGAGACCAAACCTGAAGGTCAGAAATGGGCATGAAATGGAACAAATCTTTTAGCATCTTTATAGTCATCCATTTTCAATAACGACAAAAGCAGAACCACCATGTTTAGACTTGATCAGTTCAAAACTACCTAATATGTGGGAATAGCAATGGCATTTGAGAAGTTGACAAGAATGGATGAGCCTGACTGAATACATATTGAAGAAATTGGTGCTGGAGACAACACAATTTTAATGGCCCCCCCAGATCAATTTTCAAGGTATCTCAAAAGAAGAGAAGATTGAATAAAAATGAACAAGATTACAGTTAGTGCTTCTAAATCTAATTGGCAGAGAGCTACCTGTCTGGATATTAAAAGAACCAGGGAACAGCTTCCAGTGTGTGAAATAGATTCTCTGTGGAGATTTATAGACACACAAAGATACGAATCACTCACTGGTGATATCCTTCAAAGTATCATTGTAAATGTGGATCCTGCCATCTGGTTTATTATTTGTTTGCAGTTATGCTATTGACAGGACAGTATATCTTCCCTTCAAGGTAGTACAGAGACAAATATCTGGTATTTCAAACTAAACTTTCACATATTTGTAATGAGTTTTGTTTTAAGGAGTTTGCTTGAGATGCAAGACAATTTGATGCCTCTCTGGACGTGGGGGTCCAAAAGAAGGAAGATGTTGCTTATATTAAACAATGTATTTGAAGATCCACAGTCTGCTTGCTTGAGTTGCCTTTTTCTCTCTAAAACCAAGCTCAAAAGTGACTTCCTTCAGTAAGCTTTTCATATTGTCCCCTACCTGACAAGGAACGTTCTTTCATTCAATTTCAACCACTTTTATACTCAGCAGGAATGAATGATAACAAATATAAATATATTTGCCATTTATTTGCAGTATGCCAAGCAATGTGCTAATCACTGGGGGCATAAACACCAGCAAGCAAGAAATTCTTTTCCATCAAGGACCCTATATTTTTTAATGGGGGTGGCTAAAATGTAAACAGGTTATTGGAGGCAGTGTACATGCTCGGTGACATTGTTTGAAAATAATCATTAAGAATTAACTTTGCTACTAAAAGCAGTACAATGATCCAGGACAACTCTTAGGGTCTTATGAGAAAGAATGCTATCCACCTCCAGAGAAAGAGCTGTGGCAGTAAAAATCCAGAAGAAAAATAGAATTTATCCCTTGTTTATATGGGTATAGGATTTGGGGTTTAGGTTTTAAAAGATTACTCTATTACAAAAATGAATAATATGGAAATTGGATTTGAGTGATAATATACATATAACCCAGTGGAATTACTTGTCAACTCCAGGAGGGGGGAGGGTAGAGGGGAGGGAGAGAACAAGAATCATGTAACCATGAAAAAAGAAAAAAAGAAAGAGAAAGAAAATGGCTATTAAGTAACATAGCAGCTATTTGGGGGTAAGATAAGATAAAAATCTCACCTATCAGAGAGTAGGAACCTGGAGTATGGATAGTGTTAAGATTTTAGCAATTGAGGATGGTGGGTGTACAGATGCCATGATTTATAAATTTGTGAGTGTTTGTACTATACTCATCGATTCGTTAGAGATGTACCTCTGAGAAATTGAGGGTTTGGTTCCAGAACATAGCAATAAAGTGAATATCAAAATAAAGCTAGTCACATGAAATCTTTGGTTTCCCAGTGCATATAAAAGTTATACTTACACTATGCCATATATTATTAAATGTTTAGAGGTATTATGTCCAAGAACAATGTGAATATTATAATTTAAAAAAAATGCTGGTGATCATCTGAGACTTCAACAGTAATCTTTTTGCTGTGGAGGGTCTCACCTCAGTGTTGGTGGCTGCTGACTCATTAGGGCAGTGGTGGCTGAAGGCTGGGATGACTGTGGCAATTTCTTAAAATAAGACAATGAAATCAATGGCATTGATTGACTTTTTTTTTCACTTTTAATACATAAAGGCCATTATAGGGTTAGTAACTAGTCCAATTTCAATATTGTGTCTCAGGGAATAGAGAGGCCAATGGGAATGGAGAGTGGAGCAGTCAGAACACAGAGAACAGTTATTTATTGTTTGCCATCCTATATGGGTGAGATACATAGCACCCCAAAATAATGATAGTGAAAGAGAATTAAGAAAATAGTGACATAAATGATCATGAACCATAGATCACCATAACAAATATAATAATAAGGAAAAAAAGATTAAAACATTGAGAATATTACTAAAATGTAACAAAGAGACATAATGTGAGGGCATGTTATGGGAAAAATGGTGCTGATAGATGTACTCAATGTGGAGTTGCCACAAACCTTTTATTTGTAAAAATGCAATATCTATGAAGCTCAATAAAGAGAAACACAATAAAATGAGGTATGCCTGTATTTGTGTTATACTTTGCAATATAGTCCTGTCTTTCTTCTGTTTTTATATGTTTAGCTTCATTGTATGCTTCCTGAGGGGAAAACCTATGTATTTTATTTATATATTTATGTCTGTGTCTGTGTGTAAGAGTGAGTGTGTGTGTGCCAAGACATTCAGCCTCTCTAAATATTTTTGCTTATGTTACATGAGTGGGAAAGATAATTCTGCACATGAATTTAAAAAAAAAGAGGAAATCTAGTAGCAAAAGCTGGGATTACAAATATGGAGCTAGATGGACCCCTAGAAGTCCCCCCCATCCCATTTTTGGGATAAGTTGAAAAAAGTTGAGGAAAGGGGACTAAAGAAGTTGAATGACTTCCTCAAAATTGCACAAAGGACAAAGTTTTTATTTGAACCCAAGGTTCACTGACTCCACATCTAGAACTTTTCCCAGTATTCATATTAACCCTCTACTTGATAATAAATAATAGGGGAAAAGGTAAAAAAAAATCAAATCAACCAAAGCTCATTTTATCTTAAACTCTACACTGAAAGGACACTGATGGAGCCATGACTAGTTGACTAATCTTACAATGCTTTTAAACACATAATTTCAGACTTATTTAGAAAAATTATTAGATTTGACTAAATTTTCTTCCAGTTTCTCTTGTATTTAAAGATTGAAAGTCATTGACAGCAATGGTTTTTAATGTAGAGGGCCATTGTATAAAACCCAGCTATAGCTCAGGCATAGGATCAGAGAGTGTCAACATTGGAAAGGAACTCGAGAGTTAGAGTTAACTGTTCCATAATGGAACATCTTTTATAACATTTCTAATAGTAGCCATCAGCTGCTACTTTAATTCAATGTGAACCCACTTGTGATAGCCCATTTTAACAGGCTAAGGAAGAAGAATGAAAGCTTTTAAAGGTTCTGCTAGAATTTTTTTGTTTGCAGTTTTCAAATTTAAATTGGTGTTATGCACACTATAACCTCAATGCCTCACATATAGCAGATGTTCACTAAATGTTAGATGGTGCTAACGCTTATGATATGCATATTCCTATCAACTCTGAAGACTTCAGTGCTTTAAAAGATAAACTCAACTTCTTTCAAGTTCTAAATTTATGATATTTTGACTTATAATTCATTGTTGTAGGGGACTTCCTACATGTGTGCTGATAGAAATTCTTCTGTACCTTAATTGAGTGTATTATGAATTGTTATGTTCTTAAACCTTAGCTGGCAATCAATCTTTTGGTGAAGAACTTATTTGTATTTTGTTGGACTGGTTCTAAGACAATAATTGGCAAAACTTATCAAAGTACTTGGAAGCTAGGTGATATGGGTAGATAGATTGTTAGACTTGGATCAGAAAAACCTGAGTTCACATTCTGTTTCAGACTCTTCCTAGCCTTGTGACTCTGGACAAGTCACTTAACCTCTGTCTGCTTCAGTTTCTTTATGAAACAATAGCATTGTCACAAGGTTGTTTTGATGATTATATAAAGTAATAAATTTATAGCACTTAATCCTCAAAGCACTATAGAAATGCTTATTATTGTTATTATTATTGTCATTTTATTTTTACTTTTATACTTTACTATCATATACTTAAAGAACCTCCATACCATGGTGACATGTCAGAGTAGGACTTTTTTGCAGAAGGATTAACATACATATTCAATGCAGAATTACTATACTGACATATTTATCATTTTATTGTTAGTATTATTTCTTTGCAATATAGATTTTTTAAAGGGAAATGACTGGGCTCACTTGACTAGCTTGGTGATCTTTAAACAGACCTAACAGGATCCTAAATAGTTTGATTATTTCCATTGTCTTAATGATCAATTTGATAGATTGACAATATGACCTCTATCTGTCATTTGTTCAGTGGAAAAATAAGCTTAGCTTAAAAAGAGATAATTTTATGTGTTGTACATAGTAAATGATTAATAAATTAAATAAACAAATAACTCTAAATGTAGTTCATGAAGCTTTATAGATACAATGCATAGACCATCATGATCTCAGAAGAATCAAAATTGCAAGGTCAATGGGAAGACAATAAATTAATCAAAAGGCATTTATTAGCCACCTGTAACATAGCAAGCACTGTGCTAAATACTAGGAATACAAAATCAAAAGCAAGATAATCCCTGATACAAGGACTTTACATTCTGCTAGTAGAAAGAACACATTTACAGATAAGAATGATATAATGTAAATAAAGTATAATGGTATAAATGACTTTTGAGTCTTAGAAGTGGGGTTCAAATCTTATTTCTGACACTTTGATCTTAGCCTTAAAAGAAGCTACTGACTCTCAGAGACAGAGGAGAGGAGAGAAAGCATTCTAGGCATGACAGGTAGCTTTTATAAAAGCCTCCAGGCAGGATGGAATGTGATGTATAGTTGAGAGTAAGGCCTAAAATGTGAAGCTCTTTCTCTTATATCTACCTCTTAGCATCTCTAGCTACCTTCAAGATTTAGCTCAAGTGCTCCCTCATGCAGGACATCTTTCTCAGACCACCCTCATCATCCCCAGCCCCCACAAATCACAGATCCTAGTGATTTCCCCTCTAAAGTTAAATACTCTTATCTTCTCTAGGTTACCCCACTTATTTTTCTTTGTTTCATTTCTTTGTTTCTTTTTCTTTTTCCCCTTCCTTCTTCCTTTCTTCTTTCCTTTCTCTCTCCTCTTCTCTTCTCTCCCTCCCTTTCTTTTTCAATGCCAATCTCTTTCCTTTCCCACTTATTATAAACATATCTTTTAAAAAAGCTTCAGTCATCCTTAACTACTCCCTTCTAAAAAAACAAAACAAACCTCCAGTAAATCCTACTCTTCCTGCTCCTATGTAACTCCTTCCATCTTCTTATGTCCTTGAAAAAACATAGACACTTGTTATCATTATTTCCTTTCTTCTCTATCTCTCTATTAAACCTTCTGCAATATGACTTTGCCTCATCATGCAATTGAAACTGTTCTTTACGAAGTTCCTAATGATCTCTTAATTTTTGGATCTAATGGACTTTTCTTAATTTTTATTCTAATTGACCTAAACTATAGTGTTTTTCACTGTTGGCCACCCTCTCCTTAGGGACACTGTATCCTCTTTGGGTTTTAATGACTGTTCTCTTTTGACTCAGCTACTTTTCTATATCTAGAATACCTCATTATCATTTTTCATACTTTATTCATACTTCATAACATGACATATTCCATATGATGGTATATGCACTACTTACCAAGTCATGTCATTCCTTTTTTTTAATGGATAGTCCTAGTTATTAGGAAATTCTTCTTTATTATTAGATGAAATCTGCCTTCCCAAATCTTCTACTCATTGGTACTACTTGCTTCTGTGACTGAACAAAATAAATCTAAATTCTATATCATAATCAATCACTTGAACATGCTCTTAAGTCGTTACTGTATTTTCTTCTTTAGGCAGTCATTCCCAGTAATAGACTCTTGGGATATTAGATCTATAGGTGGAAGGAGCCTTTGGGGACAAGTAGTTAACTACCCTCATTTCACTAATGAATCTATGAATAAAAAATCATGAAAAAATGCTTATTATATGCAAGGCACTGGATTAGATGTTAAAGATACAAATACAAAAATGAGGTCGTGTCTGCCCTCAAGGAGCTAACATACTAAAATATGGGACAATGGTAACCCAGAAAATGAGTCTTCTCTGAGGAGTTACAGGAATTTTGACTGGAAACATAGGGCAGTTGATTGCCACCCTTTTCTATAGACAATAATGCTGATTTAAGTACTATTTCAGGAGGACTAGAGAAAAGGGTTAGGGAAGGAAAAAGATGCAGTCAGGGAAAGGCAGATGTAGTAAGTGAGGAGATTTTATATTCCTTCACTCACTAATTATTCTCAATCCCCGGATGCTTACTTCAAGGAATTTGTATTATAATGGGGAAAGCATACTTAAAGTTGAGTTGTAATTCCTGAATGGAGTTCTGAATTGTTGAGTCACAGGAATCTGTAGGACAGTTTATCCATAGGGCAATTCATTAATGTACTCTATTCAGAATCAATTGTATTGATTTGATAGGAAAACTGAGGTCCAAGGAAGGTATCAAGGTCACATAGGTATTTAATAGTTGAGTGGAGATCTCAGTGAAGGTCTTAAGACTCCCAATTTAGCACTCTCTTCTCTGTTAAGTCCCTTTAACTAATACTCATATGACAGAGTTTTAGGTCTCTCAGATATCCCTTTAGTTGTAGTTAAATCAGACAGGACCTATATGAATACTAATATTTGTCATAAAATTTTAATATTATATATATAAATATTTATCATATTACATTAACATTATATTACAAATATTTTAATAAAATAGCAATAATAATGTCAAATAAATATCAAATAATATCAAATAAAATATTATATCTACTTGTTTGCCATACCATCTATAAAGACAAATTGCAAGTAGACAGTTAAAAAAAATTAACCTTACCACTTACAAAATTGTTTAATAAGTTCTGGTGAATATGGGGAAATTTCTCCCATCCCATTTGGTTTTAGTCAATTAGACATAGACCCCCAAAACAAGTCCTTTGCAAATTGTTGGTTTTGTTCTTGTTTATTTTGCCTATGCTTCCCCTTTTCCTCCCCAAATCCCTTTCTATTTATGCCATTTTCTCTTCTTTACAACTTCCTCTTCTTCTTATATTCCCTGCTGACTTTTTTACTTTACAAATCCAATATAAGGAATTCTTCCTGATTCTGTGAGAAGCTTTCTTTTTTTTTTTTGGAAAATTTTATTTAATTAGTTAATTTAGGATATTTTCTCATGGTTACAAGATTCATGTTCTTTCCCTCCCCTTCTCCTAACCCCCTCCCATAGCTGACATGCAAATCCACTGTGTCATTGATCAAGACCTGTTTCCATATTATTAATATTTGCACCAGGGTGATCATTTAGAGTCTATGACTGCAATCATATCCCCATGGAACCACGTGATCAAGCAATTGTTTTTCTTCTGTGTTTCTATTCTGTGGGAAGCTTCTTAATGGAGGTTAGTTTCCAGTTAGCATTTGGAAATATTCATAAAAATCACCCTAAGTGTGCTATGTTTCCTACACTATTAATGGGGAAATGATACATATACCATGCATAAATTTATTTATTTTACCACTGGATAAATTATTAATTTAATCATTCAACCCTACCCTGAGTTAGTAATCAGAAGCCAAACAGAATGGCATATATTTTACTTCCTTTTCAAAATTGATCTGATCATACTTTATATTTACTCCTTTAGACATTTCTTCTATTCCCCACTCACCTTTCCTAGGAGAATTTGAATCCCTTGGCAGTAGCAGGTATTTAATTTCTGTTTTTATATCCCCAGCACATGGTACAATGCTTAACATACTTGGTAGTGACAGGAATTGATGCCTCTGGTACAGCGAATTCTGGGTAGAGGAAACTCTCTCAACCAATAACAGGTGATTAATAAACTTTAAAAATTAAACTGAATTCCTTTCCTTTTCCATGAACAGGTTACAAATAAGAAAGGGGGAGAAGCAAGAGGACTAGAAGTTGAGGAATTAGACACATTTATATAGGAATTTGTTAGTTTGGAAAATGAGGCTGATATTATTTCTTTGTAAACCTCCCATATACTGATATCCCCCCCTTTTTTTTTTAAATAAAAGAAGAAAAATCTTTTTTGTAGTTGTAGTTGTTGGGGGATAATCCCGGGTGGCTCAAATTTGCCACTGCTTTTGCCACAGCTGAAAGCCAACCAGGATAGGGTTAAGTTTACTCCACTTTCCATTTTCCTTATGAAGATCCTTATCACAAGAACACATTAATCTTGTGCCATTTTCTGTTTTCATTACAATCTTTGTCACACAAGTGAAGCATCAGAATTTTAATGCCTCATATCTCCTGTGAAAGATAGTAGAATTCTCCACTATTTTGACCTTTGCAATGTTCAGGATTTAGATTTGATCTGGAAGATGATGATTAATGATAATTACAATAATTACACGAAGGGACTCGAAATATAAATTGTCAAATGTTCAAAAGAAGCCACTCGAAACCTTTAATAGGATCTTGAACAATCTCTGTCCACATGCCCCCTACTTCCCCTCCTCCCTCAGGCCTGATCCTCCATCTCTCAGTGAATAGAATCTGGTGGAGACTTGAGCCAGGTTGCAGCCAGGAGAATAAAAGAGCTGTGATTTGTGAGCCATGTTTTAGTTATATGAAGGGGAAAAAAAAGAAATCAATTTTTAAATCAATAGAATGGTCCTTGCCCAAACAGCTTTGCTTAACAAAGAGTGAGCATTCCATAAAACAGGGCTTAGCTTTCGATTCAGATCATTAACTACGATTCCCATTAGGCGGGAGGTGCCACGGGTAAAGGGGATATTTACTTGTCTCCTCTGCTCTGGTTTCCTGGCTGTACGTTTAGAAGGTATAATTCCCAAGTATGCTGGGCGATGGGCTTTATTCTGCTTTTGGACCTTGGTACCTGGGATTCTCAAACACAGTCTAGACACTAGAGTTAACTTTGTGAGACAGGCCTTGCAGCAAACTAAATCCTCTTAGCTCGATCAGTTGAAATTGAAAAATATCCTAAATATCTTTAGTTTTCAAAGATCCAAAATTTAAGAATATCTAGAGGAATGAAACAACACCTATTGATTCAATATGTGTATGTTTTATGTATAAGGCAATGAAAATAATGTAGGATGGAAATGTTTTATTTTATTGAAAAATTCGCAATATTTTTGTGTCAATTGATATGTCTGGTCTTTCTTGTATTAAGAGGAAGTAAGAGGACCTGTGAATAGAGGTCCTTAGTTTGGGGTATCAGTTGATATTAACCTCTATAAACTTTCAGAAACAAGGAATTCAAAATGAGTATCACCTAGATGACAATGCAGAGGGACATGGTAAATAAATTGTAAGCAACCTGTATCATATAACAAATAAAGAACTTTGATGAAGGAGAGGAAAGATGTTAAAAGCAGTAGTTAGGTGGTGCAATGCATATAAAATTGGGGCTGGAGTCAGGAAGATGAGTTCAAATCAAGCTCTATACACTTATTAGATGTGTGGTCCTATGAAAGTCACTTAACTTTCTCTGCCTCAGGTTCCTCGACTATAAAAAGAAGATAATAATAGTGTATACTTTATAGGGTTGGTGTGAGATTCAAATGATATAACATATGTAAGATGCTTAACACAATGCCTGAAACATTGTAAACTCCTGATAAATGCTTATTTCCTGATACCCTTTCCCTAGGGATCTATGATCAAAATGAATGGGATGGGAATCATGTCAGAAAAGACTATCCACCACCATAGAGGGAACTGGCAGAATCTGAATGCAGGTTGAAATATACCATTCTTCAATTTATTTCCTCCATGAATTTTTCTCTAGTGTAAAGTGATATGTGACTGTTTTTACAACAGGATGAATATGGAATTATGTATCATACAATAACATATACAACCAATATCATATTACCTGTCATCTTGGAGAAACAGAAGAGTGAAGGGGCAAAAGGAGAGAGAGAAAATGATTACAAAATGTCAAAAAATGATTATTGAAAATTGCATTGACATATAAGGCAGAAAAATTAAAAATATGGGCTCATCAGGTGGTTAAGGAAAAGTTTTAAGCCTTGGAAAACCTGAAATGAAATAAGTGATTAAGGCAAACTTAGGGGAAAACATCATTTGAATAACAAAGAATGAGCAACCATAGAGAGTCTGTGATGTGCATCATTAGAGGAAATATTCATATTGTTTAAAATCAGTGATTCAGTAAAGTCATAGAATCATAGGACACCAAAATAGGAAGGGACCTCAGAGGAGTAGTCCAGCTCTTGCTCAAAGTATGAATCTAACTAAAATATTCCTGGCAAATGGTCATCCAGCCTCCACTTGATGACTAGAGATAATATCTCCAGTGCAATTACTATTTTTACTACTTTACCAATATCTCCAGTGCAACAGTAATTGTCTTTGATAATATGAATATATATGGTATTTATTGAAATTTGAGAAAGACAGTTTTACCTTAGTAGGATGATCAGGGCATATTTTATGGAATAAGTAACATTTGGTTTGGGCTTTAAAGGATGGATGGGAATTCAGCAGGAAAAGATAGGAAGAATAACTTTTCACATCTGGCTGTGGGCACAGGGGGAACTAAATGCCAAGGGTCTTTAGTTATTGATTTCTACAACATCTTCCAGAAGTGTGGGCTTCTTTATAAGTGACTGAGAGGTTTACATATTCTCTGAGGAAATATGTCCTTGGTGGCATCGAAGTCCAGAAGCAAATAAAGACTTCTTGAAAAAATCATTTACCTTTCAGTATTAAAAGTGATATTGTCATCCCAATATTTTTCTGAAGTAGTTCCAACCTAATCCAAACCTATCCAATAAACATTTATTAAGATTTTACTATCTGCAAAGCATCATGCTAGACTGGGGATAGAAAGAGAAAAATATAAGAGACTCTGGCCCTCAATTAGCATCATTTGATGGGGGATGGGTTGCTATAAAATATAAATAGATAAGTATACACTTTATAATTTGAAGCATGTGTACATTAGTGACTACGAGCACCAGGAAACATTTCCTGTAAGTGGCTGAAAATAATCTGAATTATGGAGAAAGGCGTTCTAAGAGGCACAATTTAGTAATGAGAGAATTCTAAGTATGGTAAACAGGCTGCAAAAATGCATGGAAATAGGAGCTGAAACACTGAATTCAAGGAATAACACATAGGTCCATAGAGCACATGAAGGGGAATAATGTTCAATAAGTCTGGAATGTGAGGGACTTCAAATGCCAAGCTTAGGATTATGCATTTTTTCCTACAAGCAAAAAAAAAAGCAATTTGAGGTTCCTGAGCTAGGGAATAATATTGTCATTTTTATAAAAAGAAGATTATTTTGGCAGTCATATAGATACTGGATTATGAAAGAGAAAGACAGGAATCTGGGATTCCTATCAGTAAAAATGTCCCATTGAGAAGTAATTAGTACATCATATATTCTGGTGACCATAGAGAGAAGAGAATAGAAGAGTGGAAAAGAACTGAAATACATGACAACTTAATTGCATATGGAGAATGAACTAATCAGATCAGTTTGAACTGATTAGAGAAATCTTGTACTTTAGGAATTTCTGAGTAGATAAAGTACTAGATATAATTAAAACCTTTTAATGATAACTTTTAAAAATATATAACCATTTCATAATATTCATCCTAATTACTGTAACCTCCTGCAATAGAAACTTCCTTAAAATACAAAGCAAAATACACACACCTGTACATACACATACAGACCAAAACAACAACAGCAGCAGTAACAAAGTGGAAAGACTTGTGAATTTGACCTTTGAAGACCTGAGTATAAATTTAAAAGAATTGAATTTAGAATCAGAGATTTTAAATTTGAATCCTATCTCTGCCCCTTCCTATCTGTGATCCTGGACATGGTTCAACCTTTCCATTGCTGTGAAATGAGAAGATTGGAATAATAGCACCTCTTTAGCCTCCTCCAGCTTTAAATCTTTGAGTCTATGAATTCAAGAAAGGCAGCCATTGGCAAAACAATGGAAAAAACAACACCTGTCAGGAAAAGTCTCATTTCATGCCTTTAGTTCAACTCTCTCAGAGTAAAAAAAAATGTGTTTGATTATGTACTACTCTGTGGTTAATTTGGATTCCTTTTTATATTTTTCATTTACATTTTTTTTGTAGTTATGTCTGGTTTTTCTCACTTTGCTTTGCATGAGTTTTATAGATTTTCCCCATGTTTTTTTTTCTGATTTTGTCATATTCATTGCTTCTTACAGCACAGAGGTAGAAGAGGCTTTAGGTAACAGCTTGTGTAGTATATAGAAAATTACCCTAGGGTGCTGTTCTGCTTGGATGGGTTTGCTGGGAACTCCTGAAGTGAATGATAGCTGATTGCCTTTATACTCTTGCCAAAGGTTTTTAAGGAATTCAGAAAATGGGAAGGGAACTGACTAGTGTACATGGAGGCAAAGTTAGTGGTAGTGAAAACAAGAGGATTTAATTCAGAAGAGTAGAGCTTCTGATAAGAATAAGTGATCAGAGTAAGAAGGAAAGAATACAAAGGTGAAAGAACCAGTGTAACCAGGGGCTCCTGAGAGCTAAGTCCAGGTTCTTGCTCCTTTTTGGGAGTGGGGCTGTTTACAAGTGTTCTTTACTGGTCCATGGTCATAGATAATACTTCTGTAGACATTCAAATCAGGTGAAGAGGCAAAGTTAAAATCCCTGGTTGAATCCAGCCTAAAACTACCTGTCTTAAATATATAACAGAATTTGCTTCTAAGAGAAAAGTATGCAGCAGTGGACATTTCATGGAGATTTGGACTATATGACTCTATGGTTTCCTTGAACACCAAGATTCTGTATTCAGAGAGAAATGTGGCTTTGGGCTTCTGTGTATTCCCATCCATCTTATATTTCCTTCCTTTGAGACTCGCCTTGCTCTGGTTTGACCCAGATTATGTCTCAGAGGATAAAGGTGTGGGTCGGGGTGATTTATTCCCTGATATTTAATTGGACCATGACCATTTTAGGTCAAGTCTCCACAGCCAAAGTGGTGCAATTATCTTTGTAATCACCTCCATCCTACACTTGGCTTCACTGGTAGAGATGAAGCCTTAGAGAGATCTTGAACTCCCAGTCAATTAATGCATCAATCCAGAAGCATTTATTAAGTCCCTTTCTTCATGTGCTTCTGTGCTGTCTTATTCTTGAATAATATTCAATGTGTTTAACCATGAATTTGAGGCTATCCAGAGGTAAGACAGCTGATTTCATAACTCAGGCCATCTCTTTGGTATTAAACTACATCCTGATTATTTGGAAAGCACACTTCTTTTGATCAGCTACTGGGGTCATGCTTGTGTGGTCAAATATCTCATTATTGCTTGTATTTTCTTCAAAATAGAGTTTTGACCCTTGTTTCATTCAGTTGATTGTTTTTCTGGCCTATTCCTATAGTCTTAAAAAGAAGTTCTATTCTAAACACCTAGGACCTAAGAGAAATCAGTGCATCTAATGAAAAAAAATTAATATCTTCTTCATCTTCTATTTGTGTGTACATAATACAATGGCGTCTGTAGGGATCTGAGATGATACTTGTGGACAGATATGTTCTTTTGTTGGAAAAAGAACTGCTCATAATATCAAAAGAAACTGGGATTTAATCCTGCCACAGCTGCTGATTAGACCTGTAGTCATGGACAAATCACTTTATCAACCAATCTACCAGCATTTATTTAGAATGTCCTATGTGTTGGAGACATAAAAACAAAAATGAAACATTCTCTTGGATCATTTTTTTATTTGAACATCTCTGACCCTTTCGATTCTGTATCTGTAAAATGCGGATAATATTGTTAAGAATATTACTTACAGTTTTCTTGTTAAAAAAATAACACTTCCTAAAATGCTATATACAAATGAACTATTTTTAATGAAGCTAACAAAGATGGAGTAGAAAGGGAAATAGAAAGGAATTCTAGGAGAAGTAGGAAGAGGGAATATGAAAGGAGAAAACATAAATTTTTCATGTTCAACATACATTTTTGAATGATTGCTAATGATTTTGGAAAATGACCTGATTTACAAGGTTTATTACTTCCTTGGAACTATTTTTGATAAAGGCAGATATCTCTCATTACTATAGGTGATTTCATTAATATTTAACATGCCCCCGAGTTTATCTAAATCAAGAATGGAACCCCAATGAGCAATATTAACAACCAGTTTTTCTATTGTAAATGTATATCATATTTCTCATGAATGACAGCCACAAAGAAAATGTCAGTCAATAAACATTTATTAAATGCCTACTGTGTGCCAAGCACTCTACTAAGCACTGGGGATAAAAATCAATTAAAAAGACTGTGTAGGGACAATTTTGTTTTCTGCACTTAAGGACCTTATAAGCTAATGGAGGAGACAGCCTGCAAACAAGTATGTATATATAACAATTTATTGTTATTGAATCATTTCAGTTGTATCTGACTCTTCATGAATGACTCATTTTGAGGTTTTCTTGGCAAAGATACTGGAATTTCTAGCTCATTTTACAGATACATAAATGGAGGAGAAAAGATTTATTTGACTTGCCCAAGGTCACAAAGCTAGTAAGTATCCACTTATTCTGGATTTGAGTTCATAAAGGGAGTCTTCCTGAGTTCAGACCCAGCACTCAATCCACTGCTATATGTAGTTGTCCTGCATATAAGATATAAGCAAGATAAACACCAGAGGGAAGGCACTTGCATTAAAAAGGATGAGAATGTCTTCTTATAAAAGATAAAGTTTTAATTGGAATTTGAAGGAAGTCAAGGAAGCCAGGAGGTGGAGTTAAGGAGGGAGAACATTTCAGGTATGGGGGACAGCTGATGAAGTTGACTTAAGTTAGGAGATGGAGGGTCTTGTGTGAGGAAAAGCCGGGACGCCAGTGTCACTGGAACATACTATATATGAAATGGATAACATTGAGTGGAAGAAAAATTATAGTAGGGAAAACCTTGTGATATGGAGATCAACCATCAGATTATGGAAATAATCTAGAGATGGCATAATGAAGTCTTGTACAAGGGTGATATCAGTGCTAGAAGAGAGAAATACTCAGTGTATAGGAATATATAGTATTTAAGAGAGATTTGCTATGGGGGTGAAAGAGAAAGTAAGGAGTCAAGGATGGAGAGAAAGGACTTGAGACCTAGATTTTTCCAGATTAGAGAAAAATACTCTTTTTGACTTTATAGCTATTTGAGATTGGATTTGATGGAAGTATCCACTAGCTCTAGACTTCCTGGCTTCAGCAATATCTTTCTTTAGCTCTATAAATTACTATACTGATACAGTTTATCCTAGAATCTAAGATTAACTTATAGAGATCATTAGTATTCTGTCTGCCCTAGTATCCTGTTCTATTGAAAGAAGTAAAGGACATGCACTAAGAGCTTAGTAGAAAGAAGATGAGATTTTGGAGTTGGAATCTTTGTTGTACACTGTAGTAGTTATGTGGATTTAGGGAAGGCAATTAACCAAGTTTGAACTTATTTTCTTCATCTGTTAAAATGAAAGATTTGAACTCTCTGACCTCTGAGGTACTTCTACAACTAAATCTCCTAATTTTCTTTTTTTATAAATACATTATACATATACATATATATAGTAAATTACATGTAGCAACAAAATTTCATGCAAGTTTTCCTAAATTATATGATTAAACTTATCTCCCTCCCTCCCTTCTCTAACCCTTCCTGGTGATGGCAGGAGATTTGATCTGGGTTATACATGTATTATCATGCAAAACATATTTCCATATTGTTCATTTTTATAAATGAATAATCTTACAAAGCCCAAACTCTAAAACATAAACCCAAATAAACAAAAGAAAAACCATACACTTTGATCTGCATTATGACTTTAACATCTCTAGAGGTGGAGATCATTCTTTGTCATAAGTCCTTTAGAATTGTCATGGAGCATTGTGTTGACAAATAATTGCTAAGTCTATCACAGTTGATCATTCTACAATATTGCTATTACTGTGTGCAATGTTTTAAAACTCCCAATTTTCAAACATTATCATAGAACTTAGTTTCCTGTGTTTTTTGTGTTTTTTTTTTCTTTCAATTGTCTTCATCCATGAATGACTATTTCAACTAACTCTACAGAACTTATCTTGGGAGAAGGAAGGAAAAATGGAAAGAAAGAACAAAGAGAAAAATTTAAAGAAGAAAGGAAAGAAGGAAAGAAGAACAGAATGAACCAAACATTTATTAATCACTTATTGTTATGTCAGGCACTGTACTAATTGTTTTACAAAAACTATCTCTTTTTATCATCACTGACCATAGGAGGTAAATACTATTATTATCTTCATTTAATAATTTAGGGAACCCAGACCAATAGAAATTAAATGAATTTCCCAAGGCTGCACAGCTAGTAAGCATCTGAGACCAAATTTGAACTCATATCTTCCTTATACCAGGGCCTATGTTCTATCTACTATTTTATCTATCTATCTCTCTCTCTCTCTCTATCTATCTATCTATCTATCTATCGTCTGTCTGTCTGTCTACCTATCTATATTTAGTATTTATACGTTTGTATATTTGTGTGTACATATCCACTCAAACCAGCCAGATTATTGTTACATTTACAGTGTAAGCACTCATATCTCAGAAATTTGGCTTTAACTTATTGTTTTATTGGTTGTTCAGACTTACTAAGATAGAAAATATTTATAATGCAGAATAAATTTAAAAGTGCACTTTCCTTGCATCAAGCTGATTGTTAAACACTTAACAGAAAATTGCTTGATGAATCCTCGAAAACTAAGTTCTAACAGGATGGAAATTATGCCCTGTGTTTTCTGCAGCAAATGCCACCACTATTGAGACTCAGATCGATGAACCTATCAAGTCTTTGGTTTAATTTCATGCTGTTTCCTTGCTTTGTATAGGTGCTTGGCATAGTGTCTTCCTTCCAAGTATATCTCAATAGATACAGATCATTATATTTATTGAGATACTACATAGAATTTGGGGCTGGGAAAGACCTCAAAGATTAATGATTGTTATATATTATGTTACATTATGTTTTAATGATTAGATTATGTTGTTATATTAATCATATTTTATGTATATTATACTAAGTATTGGTTCCAAGGTAGAAGAGCAAGCTGTAAGGGCTAGCAATTGGGTTTAAGTGACTTGCCCAGGATCATACAACCAGGAAGTGTTTGATGCCAGATTTGAACCTAGGACCTCCTGACTCCAGGCCTGGGTAACTATCCACTGAACTACCTAACTTCCTCTTATTTTATATTTTTAAATGATATAATAAAATATGAATATATTTAAAAAAAACATGATTATGAAATATAATTTTAAATTGCATATTAATGTTTGTTATTATGTCATCTTTACTTTCCAAGATGTTCTCCTTCCTTTTCTTCCTTTCTTAGACAGCTATTATTTTTAACAAAAGAATTATAAAAAATAGGGGGAAGCAAAAAGAAGCAATCTGTCAAAATGTCTCACATAATATTATATTCAATGGAACATACCTAAAGTTCCTAAATTGTCCAGAGAAGAGGAAGCAAGTGTCTTCTCATATCTCTTTGTTGGGGCCAAAATGAACACCTACCCTAAGGACCTTGGGATTCTGATTGACCTATCACATTAATTCCCATCTCCATTCCATTTTGATGCACATTCTCCTCAACCAAATCAACTTTCTATTTCCTTTCTAACTCTATCTCAGACATCAAAAATAAAGTCAACATTAAGCTCCTGGTAAGAACTATCAATAAATGACCCTATGACTCCAATCACCATTCCTTCTGACTTTCCATTTCAAAATATTCCTTCCTCCCTGACCACCACTCTCCTATATTCTTCTTTCTTCTCATATTAGAATGTAAGCTTCTTGAGACCAAGGGCAATCTTGTTTGCTTAGCACAGTACCTGGCACATCAGTTAGTGCTTCTTAAATGTTGTTTTAATGCATCCATTATCCATCTAATTTCATAGCCTTCAATTTTGATTATTTTTTATTTTATTATTTCACTTTATATTGCTATTTCCTTTATCTTTAAAGGGGGGAAACTGAGAATCTAAACAACCTGTCTGATGTCACATAGATAATTAGATTTTCTATTACCATTCCCCCTGCTCCATCTAAGAAAAATACAGCATTCTCTTTTACAATCTTCCTGACAAGCCACTTTTAAAAAAAATAAATTTCAAACATATTGAAAATCAAAAGTAAAAAACTTCTTACAGCTGATCATTAATCACTAGCTGGGTTGTTATGTATTGGAACTGTATGTCTTTCTGATTTAACTTCTAAGCCCTTAGGGCAGAAACCTAGGCTTCTTTGTGTCTCCTGGTGCAAGGAGTACACTGTCGGAGCTCAATAAATAATTAATTCCACCAATAATAATGGGATGCAGTGCCTTCCAAAGATGCTTCCTTTTTCCTCTTCTGTGAAACGGGTGTTATGGTTTTTTGACTATCAAAACAATGATTAAGCAGCTTTGGCGCACTTTATGTTTAGGCTAAATGTGATTTTGCTAATGCTCACTCCCATCACTTTGTAGCCCCTCTCCACTCATATTTTAATGATTTCTAATTAATATTGGAATATTTTTTGAATAATTCATATTTTAAACAAGAAAGGTTGGCATAAATTTGTGTCAATCTGTTTGTGTATTGCAGCACTGTGCATAACAAACAAACACAGCCGGGTTCCTTGGGGGAAGAAAGAATGAAATGGCAGAAAAAGTGGGGGGTAGATACAACTAAATACAAAAGGAGAGGTGGGGGCTTGTGGGAGATTTCTGTCACTGGTGGTTTTCTATATGAGATTGGCTATCATTTGTTAGTGGCAACAGAAAGAATATTCCTGATCAGGTAGGGATGAGTCTAGATGACCTCATCCAAATAAGATTCTGAGGTTCCATAACTGGGCTTTAAGAGAAGAAGCCCCTATAATGGAAAGACATCTGGATTTGAAGTTTGAGGACCTGGAATGGAATCCTGACTCTTACTATGTGACTTTGGGCAAGTACCAGACTAAGTCTCGGTTCTTCATCTTTAGACTCCCAGGCCTCTAAAAACCCTTCTAGCTCTAAATCTACGATCTTATGATCCGTTCCATAGAACAAAGTTCCAATACTTCACTCAGTGTCACAAGCATTCCTAATCAAAACTGTGAAGTCAGGAAAATGTGTATTTTACCCCAATGCTCCTGTCATGTTTTTTGGTTGCTGCTTTTGCCCCATTAGTACCTTGGTTTCCAAAAGTATCCTAACATCGATACATCACTTACCATCCTTTTACAGTGCTGATAACTGTTATTGATCTCTTACTTTCTCAATTAAATATTTGCATTTCAATGGAGTTCTTCTGGAACAGTAATTCTTTGTTGTGTTGTTTCACTTGTGTCAATACTTTGATTCTTCATGACTCCATTTGGGGTTTCCTTGGTAGATGTTGGAGTGATTTGGCCTTTCCTTCCCCAGATCATTTCATAGATGAAGAACTGAGGCAAACTGTGTTCAGTGAGTTGCCCAGGATCACATAGCTAATAAGTATCTGAGGCTGGATTTGAGATAGATGATAATAGTCTAATTTATCAAGCTATCTTAGGTCCATGTCCATTTTACTCTTGTTTCTTGATCATGAACCAAATTTGTTAGCATCATTTCAGAATTCCTCTTTCCTAAACTATTTCTCACTGAAGTTAGAGAGTATCAAAAAAAAGTTAAATTCATTTAGAAGATTTTTTTGAGTTCTTCTTAGATTTGCAAGGGATGTTGTTTCACAAGTTCCAATAATTTTCTTATTTGCTTATGTTCGTCATGGGAACTGTAAGGTGAGGGTGACCAAATATTATTTAATGTTTTTTACTGCTTTGTGGTGAATGATAAAGAAAAATCATGAAACTCACAGAATCACAAAGAACCCATGTCAATTTGGAAATGACCTCAGAGAATATTTTGTCCAGTCTGCACCTGACCAACAACACCTTCTCTAATATCCTTAATAAATGATCACCCAAAATGTATGTGATATCAGATCTCTAGCAGAGAAGTTGTAAATCATGTTTTGTTTAGCTCCATTTTTTTTTGCTTTCTGTTTTCATTTGTAGCAAGAATGTCAATATGGATATGGTTCAGTTTCTTCAGTAGGATAGCAACTTGTTAGTCACTGGATGGCAATCACACATTAATTGTGCCACCAGTTAAATGAATGTCTGCAGATAGTCCAAAAACGGTTGCTCTAATCACCTTCTTCCCCCTTCTTTTCTATTACTTCACTTCTATCATTTAAAAAATAGGACAGATCACATAGGAGAGAAAAAAATTCTTTTTGAGAGGCAGAGTCCATTTCATGAGTCACTATGGGGAAAATTCACCATCTAGTAGTCAGTTTTTTGCTAATGAAGGTCTTCATATTTAGCTATGTTATTCTTTGTTCAACAGATGTATTGTCTATCGCAGTACCCATACTTGAATCCTTTCTAGATTGACAAATTGTATAAAAACTTGTCCTTCATTGATAATACCTTCAAGAACTCAGGGTCACCTTCTTTCCATAATGAGGCAGGAGAGAAGAAGCTTTGTAAAAGACTAAAATTCCATTCAAATAAACATTAAATCACCCACAACCCTCAGGCATGGAAAGTTTTTGATTCTTACATCATCTTTATTTCTCTCAAGATCATCACACCTGCTGTTTTCAAGAGGCTAGTTTCATGTGATATTTGCTGATCAAGTAGCTTCTTTTTTTCCCTTTTTCCTTGGAGGTGTAGGATGGACTTTAATATCTATCATTTCTGCCTACATTAAAGTACCACTAATGCTGTGTTAACCCTACTACTGGGGCCATTAGTGTGTGTCACTGTTAATTAGCAGCCAATAGAATACACATGCTAGCAACATGGTTCAGTGCGATTGATGGGGTCCTTTTGATTGAATCACTATTGCTGAGCTAACTATCATTTATACTAATGATTTCCAAGTAGGTAGCAAAAGGGTAGGAGGGAAACATTTTAATTTGTTTTCCCTCCACTATCTCTAAGAGTAATTTCACTTGAGAAAACACTCTGGGAGAAGACAGCTCCTGAATTCGTAGGGGTCTTTGGGAAGACAGATTGTTATTAACTAACTGTATTGAGATTAGGGAGTACTGGTTTTAAGATATACAATGCCATCTCACTAGAGAGGAGATAGTCAAACTGCCCTCTGCTATACACCAAATAACTTCTGTGGACATGGGCTCCTCCAACAAAAGGGTCTCAGATTGTTGTTGACTGTTCTAATGACAATATAAACTGGAGAACTGAGTTAGAGTAAACACAAGTGGACGTGTGTTAGTTTTAAGAATGATGGAAGGAGAGAAATTGGACTTATATTTGCCCAAAGGAGCTGAGAAGATTGTATAGAATTTGGAAAGGGGAAATTAAATCTTAATTAGGCCTGCCTAGTTTCTGAGGACTTTTAAAAGTTTCAGAATGCCCACCATCTTCACTTTCTGGTCTTCAGCTTTGGTTTCTCTGCTTGATGTCACTTCATTTCATCCCAAAGGTCTTTTGCAGGATTGCCCAAGGCTGCAGTGATTACTCTTGGGTCTTTCAGGTCCTGGGGTCAATCAGAGTTCTCAATCTGAGAAAGAAATGTCAAAAGACAATATAATTGCCACAGTAAGCCCAAGATTATTAATAGAAATATTTCTATCTCTGACTCCAGTAGTCCATAGAATAGATATTGCAGAGAGCAGCAAAGGGATACCAAAGTCAGGTGAGTCAAACAATTATCAGCACCTTTACTTGTCACCCATCCTCCAATCCTACTGGAGACATCGCAGTATCATGAACATCAGAGCCCTGGCAATGGTAGTGCCTTTATGAATCTAACCCACTCAAACAGGTTAATTCTGAGGGAGGAGGAGTTACCTTCCTTATCAGTTATACCACTGATCAACTACTACTTATTTTCACACAGTAAATGTTTTGCATTTAAATGATTTTTTCTATTTATTCATTCTAGAAAGGAAAGCTATAATGCCTTAATTTTTAGCCTCAAAAACACGTCATTTCATCCCAGATGCAATAATTTTCTGAATGAGTAATTTACCTTAATCCTGTTTAGTCATTAAGGAAATAAATCCAAAAAACGAACCTTAATGGAGGTGAGTCCTAAGAGTTTGACTACCTTCAGAGGAAAATGCAAATGTTAAGGGAGAAGGGAAGGGGTTATTTCCCTTTCAAAGTTTCCAGAGAGTATCTGAGGGAAGCAGAAAGCATCGTATAGTGGAAAAGGCATTGGGTTTGGAGGCATAGGAACTAGTTTCCATTATAAGCTCTGCTACCCCTACTATGTGACTTTGGACAAGTCACTTAACCTTTCTAGACCTCACCAGTTAAATGATAGATTTGGATTAGATAATCCAAAGGTTAGGATGAATCCTGTGGATTGTATGTAATTTACTTTTCTACCAAATCTTGAAAGAATTCAGAAGAAGTTAAATCTCAACAGAAATAACACTGATAGCAAGCCAGGATTGAAAATTGAAACTGACTCAACTTCCAAGGTATTATCCTTTATAATTTATTTTATGTTAAAAGTAACATAAACTCACCAAACTTATACAGCCTCCGAAAATATCCCAATGTTTCAGTCTCAGTAGACTGTAAAAATAATTTATCAACTATCTGTTTTAGAGACCAGATTATGGAGGCCAAGTAGGAATAATAGCTTCATTAGTATAAGAGTTAATACTCACAGTTTTCTCTCCAAAACATTCTTGTACTGTTCAGAACATTCAAAGTGGTGTAGAGTTAGAAGTATGTTAATATGTCAGTCATTGAAGGGGCTGGGGATAATATTGTCATTATGTAGGCAGGGGGAGAGAGAGATATGCCTGGTGGTTATTAGTCCTAAAACTAGGTTACTTTTGGAAATTGATTAAAAAATCAGTTATTCAATAAATAATTAAGTGTTTGCTATATATGAGGCATTGTTTTAAGAATTGGGTATACAAAAAAAGAGGCAAAAGACAGTTCCTTCCCTTAAAGAGTTCGCAATCTAATGAACAAGTAAATAAGTATGTGTAAACAAGCTATATAAAGGAAAAATAGGAAAGAAGGAAAGAAGGCATTATAAATGAGAGAAGTTAGCAAATGTTTCCTGTAGAAGATAGGATTTTAGTTGGGACCTGAAAGAAACCAGGGAAGTCAATAGGTGAAGTGAGGAAGAAGAGCATTCCATATATAGGGATCAGCAAGAGAAAATACTTAAAGCTTAGTGATGGCGTGTTTGTTTCTACAGAGGCCAGTGCCATTGGATTAAAGAGAGTTTATGGCAGGGAGCAAGGTGTAAGAAGATTGGAAAAGTGTATGTGTGTGAGATGAAAGGGTTAGGTTAAAAATGACTTTGTCAAATACAACATTTTGTATTTTATCTTGGAGAAAATAAGGAGTTATTGGACTCTACTGAGTGAGGTGAGAATGGTGATATGGCCAGATCTATGCTTTAGGAAATCATTTTGGTGGCTGAATAGAAGATAAAGTGGAGTGGGTAGAAACTTGAGGAATGCAGACCTATAAACAGACTATTGCAATAGTTCAAGAACAAAGTATTTGGGATGTGTACCAGGGGTGGAGGTAGTATTAGAGGAGAGAAGGCAGTAATTTTAAGAGATGTTGTAAAGGTAACTTCTAAAGATCTTGATAATAGATTGAGTATGGAAGATGAGAGATAATGAGGAGTAGAAGATGACATGTAAGTTTTTAGTCTGAGAGACGGGGAAGAGAGTGGTGCCCTTAACGTTATTAGGGAAGTTAGGAGTATAGGACAGTTTTGGGGTAAAGACAGTGAGTTTGATTTCGGTCATGTTCAGTTTAAGATATCTTTTAGACATTCATTTCAAGATGGCTGAAAGGAAGTTGGAGATGTAAGAATGAAGATCAGTAAAGGGGTTAGGAATGGATAGATTTGAGAATATCATTAAAGCAGACATGGTAAGTAAATCCATAAGAGCTGATGAGATAAGTAGGTGAATCAGTAGAGAGGGAGAAGAAAAAAAGGCCCAAAATAGAACTCTTTGGAAGTGGATTGATGTGGTTGGAAGTTGTGACCAAAGGAGGCTCTGAAGGAGCACTATGATAGGAGAAGAAAGGGGAGAGTTCTCTAAAAACCTAGAGGAAATAAACTATACTAGAGAAGATGATCCACAGTGTCAAGCCTACAGAGGGATCAAAGACAAGGAGGAAGGTCATTAGAAGGTCATAAGAAGAGGTCATTATATTTGGCAGTTAAAAAGATAATTGTCTGGAGGTAGCTAAGTGGCTACATGGATTGAGAGCCAGGCTTAGAGATGGAAGGTCCTGGGTTCAGATCGAACCCTATCTACTTTCTAGCTGTGTGACCTTGGGTGAGTCCCTTAACCCTCCTTCCTAGTCTTTACTACTCTTTGGCCTTGGAACCAGTATAGAGTATTGGTTTTGACAGAAAATAAAGGTTTTTTTAAAGATATAATTGGTAATTTTGGAGAGAGACTTTTGAGTACAATGGCAATCAGAGCTGAGCAGTGCAGGGATATTATCTCATTCAAATTCAATCAGTCTATAAAATTATATGTATAAGAGTTTAAAACATGATGTAATGGTGACAAGGGGCAGCTATACCTGAATGATATTTTTTGTTTGTAGATTTTACTATTGAATTTAACACAATAAATATTAGTTGATTTCCTCTCTGAAAGAGCCCAGCATTTTTTGTAAAGATTGTTTTTATTTTATTTTTCTTAATCATATATAAAACAATTGAAAAATCCATTTAAAAATAATTTGAGTTCCAAATTCTCTTCCTCCCCTATTTCCTCATTCCTTGATAAGATAAGTACTTTGATGTAAATTATACATGTGTAGTCATGTAAAACATTTCCATATTAGCCATGTTGTCAAAGAGACAAAAAAGTAAAGAAAGTAAAAAAAAAGTAAGTTTCAGTCTTTGTTCAGGCTCCATCAGTTCCCTCACCTTTTCCTTTGAAGGTGGATAGCATTTTTAGTCATAGTCTCTTCAGAATTTTCTGTATTGCTGAGAATAGCTATAATGGTTGATTACTGTTACAATATTTCTATTGTAAAGATAATTTTAGTGTTTTGACTTAAATCTAAATAATTGGTCGACAGGGATGCTTCCCAAATAATAAACTACCCAAGTCAGCTGGGAATTATGGACATTTTAATTAATATAGAGAGAAGGAATTAAGGAAAAGAGAGAGGGGAGAGAGAGAGAGACAGAAAGAGAGAGAAGGAAGGAGAGAGAGAGAGAGAGAGAGAGAGAGAGAGAGAGAGAGAGAGAGAGAGAGAGAGAGAGAGAGAGAGAGAGAGAGAGAGAGAGAGAGAAATAAAGGCCTTGGCCAAAGTGGCCTCCCTGAGCCTAAGGGAAAGGGAGTCAGTCTTATCACTCACCTTGAGACTGTCTCCAAGCTGGGTTCCAGTCCTCCATTGAACTCAATCTCCTGAACTGAGTTCAGAATCCTGAACTGACTTTTTAGCCTCCTTTTTAAGAGAATTTTCTCTTATGTCACCTCCCCTAAGTTTTTACATTTACCAATCACAGTAGATGCTTTTTCCAGGACCGCCCATTCTTTCTTTCTCACCACTCTTTAGTTCTCGCCTTCTCTGGTTAGATTATATCTTTTGAGTACTTCACATTTCTTTGTTAAGCTTGCCTTTTGTGAGTTACTTGACCTTTTGTGATTAATTTAACCTTTATAGGTACTTAACACCCTTTTGTATTAGATCTAAAAATAGAGTTAACTTAAACTTCTAGCTTCACTATAAGGTATGAGTTAAGTACCTTCATTGATCAATCAGGAGTTTACAACTTTATCTTCCCCTAAAGTATGTCTAAGTATGGGTGGAGTAATGTAAAGTTCCCAAAACATTCCTGATTCTTGTTAGACCAAGGATCTCCATTGTTACAATAAGGAAATAGCTAAATCAAATCTTCTAAAGTGCAGTCTGAGTAGCTTTTAAAATTCCCACTATTACTGCATATAATGATCTTCTTACTCTGTTCACTTTATTTTGTATCAGTTCATATATCTTCTAAAATTTTTATAAAACCATTCTACTCATATTTTCTAAGGCACAATTGTGTCCCAACATAATTATAAACCACAACTTATTCAGCTATTTGTAAAACTCAATATTTAAAAAAAACAATCATAACATTTATATATGTTTGTATGTTTTTAAAAGTTTGCAAAGAACTTTGCACATGATCTTGGTTTGATTCTTGCAAAAACTTCTGAGAGGTAATTGTCATTATTATCTCCATTTTAGAAGTGAGGAAACAGAGAATGAGAGAGATTAAATGTCTTTCTGAAGGTCATCCAACTAATATATGCCTATAGTAGGTTTTGAACATAGATATTCTTGATTAAAGTTCCATCATTATCAACTGTTTGACCTCCTTGTTTATTTTTAAAACTTTTTTGTGACATGGATTACTTCTTTACAGCAAAACCCAAACCAAAAACCAAATGTGTATTCAGTTGTTTTAGTCCAGGCCAACATTCAACTCTTTGTGACTCCATTTGAATTTTCTTGGCAAAGATACTGCAATTGTTTGCTATTTCCTTCTCTAGCTCCTTTTACTGAGGCAAACAAGGTTAATTGTTCAGGTTCACACAGGTAGTAAGTAAGTATCAGTGTAACCCTGGGCAAGTTTTTTATCCTCTCTGCCTTGCCAAAGCAAGTTCTCCACATTATACATATATTCAGAGAAAGAGAAGATCTTTGAGACTATGCTAATCCAATCCCCTCATTTTATAAGTAAAATTCATTCCTTCTAAGTTTTGTAAGTAATGATGTAGTTGAGACTTGAACTCAGGCAACTGAGTGAAATTTATAAGAATACAAGTCATTCTACTATTAATAAATGGGCAAAGGATATGAACAGGCAGTTTTCAAAAGAAGAAATCAAAGTTATCTATAGTCATGAGAAAAAAATGCTCTGGATCATCGTTGATTAGAGAAATGGAAATGAAAACAACTCCCATATTCTATAATACACTTAAAAGACTAGCTAATATGACTGAAAAAGAAAATGTTGGAGGGGATATGGAAAATTTTGGACATTAATACATTGTTGGTGAAATTGTGAACTGATTTAACATTCTGGAGAGGAATTTTCAACTATGGCTGTCAAACTAAGCATACTCTATCATACAGTAGTAAGACCACTAGATCTGAATCCTAAAGAAATAAAAAAAATTGGTTGAGAGAAGAATATATTAGTAAAAAATACTTATTTATAGCAGATCTTTTTGTGGTGGCAAAGAATTAGAAATTTAGGGAGTGTCCATCAACTGAGGAATGCTGACCAAGTTGTGGTGTATGATTATAATGGAATAATACTGTGCCATAAGAAATAATGAGAAGAATGATTTCAGAAAAACCTGAAAGGTCTACATGAACTGAGGTAGAGTTTAGTGAGCAGATATAGGGAACATTGTATACAGTAACAGTAATGCTGTATGATGATCAACTCTGAATGACTATTCTCAGCAATACAGTGATCTAAGACCATTCCAAAGGACTTATGATGAAAAATACCACCCACCTCCAGAGAAAAAACTGATGTAATTTGAATATAGATTTTAAGTATTCTATTTTTTTCCCTATGATCATATAACCTAGATCAAATTGCTTACCATCTCAGGAAGGAAGGAGGGAAAAATGGGAGAGAGAGTATTTGTATGTGAAAATTTTGGAAAATGTATGTTATAATTTGTAATATGTAATTGGGAAAAATAATTATTTTCAAACTAGTCTTTAACTAGTCTTTAAAAACAACCTCAAAAATGAACAGCAAGAAGTGAGGGAGCTCTCCCACTGAACACAACTTGAAGGATAGAAAGAGAGCTTTGATTTTCATGGGATCAGGGGGAATCAGAAGCAAAATTACACAGAGAAATGCTGGTCAACCACCCCCATACCTACTGTGCTAGGTTCTGCTAATGGTAGTAAGCTCCCTTCAGGATCCTGGGACAGAGACTACACAAGCAAAAGAGGACTTCATACCCAACCCTTAAAGTTCCAGACCCTGACACCAGCCTATAGTGAGGCCAGGAAGTCTAGAGCATTGGGCCATTTCAAGCTTATCCTTCTGCAGTATAGACCTATCCCGAGGGCAAAATAGCCCTGACTGTCAAACCAAGCAGTAAAGGAGGCAAATTCAGCAAGCAGTTTTCTGAATTCCCAGTTCACAGGCCAAAAAAGCTGGGGAAATGAGCAAGCAGTAAAAGAAACATTTAATGTTTAAAAGATGATAAGATTTAAGCAACCACATGTAAAACTTTTAAAAAGAGGGGGCACCTGGGAAGCTCAGTGGATTGAGAGTCAGGCCTAGAGATGGGAGGTCCTAAATTCGAATGTGACCTCAGATACTTCCCAGCTGTGTGACCCTGGGCAGGTCACTTAACCCCCATTGCCTAGCCCTTACCACTCTTCTGCCTTGAAGCCAATACACAGTATTGACTCTAAGATGGAAGGTAAGGGTTTTAAAGAAAAAATGGAAATTGGTCTCCAGCTATGGAAGAACATCAAAAGGAATTCAAAATTCAAATAAGAGATTGAAGAAAAATAGGAAAAATAAAAGTAATGCTAAAAGAAAACAGCTTAAAAAGCGAAATTACTGAATTGGAAAAAAAGGTTAAAAAATCCAGTGTTCCTTAATAAACAGAATTGACCTACTAGAAAAAGAGGTTAAAAAATTCCAATGAAGCGAAGAATGCTATGAAAACTAAAATGAACCAAATGGGAAAGAAGGATCAAAACGTCATGGAAGAAATTCATTCTTTAAAAATTAGAATTGGGCAAATAAAAAATGACTTCACAAAAAATCAAGAAACAAACAAAATCAAAAGACTAAAAAAATAGAAGAAAATATGAAATATCTCATTGATTAAATAATTGACATGGAAAATAGATCCAGTAGAGACAATTAAAAAATTATTGGACTACCTGCAAATCATGACCAAAAAGTAGCCTATGCATCATATTATAAGAAATTATCCAAGAAAACTGCCATAATATTCTTGAACAAGAGGGTAAAATAGAAATTGAAAGAATCCATAGAACATCTCTTGCAATAAATCCCCAAATGATAGCTTCCAAGAATGTTATAGCCAAGTTCAAGAGCCCCCAGGGCAAGAAGAAAATACTATAAGCAACCAGAAAGAAGAAATTCAAATAGCATGGAGCCCCAGTCTGTATACACAACATCTGGCAACTTCCTCATTAAAGGATTGAAAGGATTCAAGTATGATATTCCAAAAGGCAAGAGAATTGAATTTACATCCAAGAATGCCCTACTCATCAAAATTGATTATATTCTTTCAGGGGAAAGTATGGTTATTTAATAAAATAGAACATTTCCAGACATTCCTGAAGAAAAGAACAGATTTAAACAGAACATTTGATGTCCAAATACAAAATACAAATGAAGCATAAAAAGGTAAATAAGAAAGAGAAAAAACTTAAGGGCTTTAAAAAGGTCAGATTGTTTATATTCCTACATGGAAAGATGATATCTATAACTCTTAAATTAGTTATCATTATCATAGTAGTTAGAAGTATACATAGACAAAAGGTGTGGAAATAAGCTATTTAGGATGATTCATAAAAAATCTAAGGCTAAAATAAAGTACTGTACTAAGAGAAATGGGAAGAGAGAAGGAAAATGGGATAAATCATATCCCATAAAGAGGTGCAGGTAGAAAGAAAGTATTTCAGTCAGGGGAGGATGAGGATGGTGATGGGTTATACTTAAAACTTTTCTCATTGGAATTGACTTAGAGAGGGAAGAACAGCCAAATTCATTGGGTAATAAATCTCTATCTTACCCTATAGAAAAGTAGAAGGGGAATAAGAAAAGAGGTGTTGGGGAGGGGAGTAATATTAGAGAAATAGAAAAAGTTGAGAGGTGATTAAAAGACCCTATAGAGAAGTGGGAAGGGAATAAGAAGGGTGATGATGGGAAGGTGAGTAATATAAGGGAGGGGGAAGTGAGGTAGTGACTAAAAGCAAAACACAGGTTGGGAGGAAAACAGTAATAAGAAAAAGGTCAGGATTAAAATAGAAATCAAGATGAAAGGGAATATACCAATGGTATTCATAACTATAAAAGTAAATGGGATGAACTCACCCATAAAATGGAAGTAGATAGTAGAGTGAATTAAAAGACAGAATCCCACCATATGTTTTTTACAAGAAATACATTTGAGACAGGTAGACACACAGAGAGTAAACATAAAAGGCTAGCAGAATCTTTTGCACTTCAACTGAGACAAAAAAAAGCAGGAGTAGCAATCATGATCTCTGACAAAGCTAAAGCAAAAATAGATATGATTAAAAGAGATAAGTAAGGTAATTAAGTCTTGATAAAAAGTAATAAAGATAATGAGGAAATAGAATTACTTTATATGCACCAAATGACATAGCATCCAGATTTTTAAAGGAGAAATTGAAAAATGGGTCTAGAATGGGACACAGATCTTTTGTCTCCCAGGGATGTATATTATTTTACTCTCTTATCTTGTACTTCTTCCAAGAATTACATTCACAGATCTCACTTCTGAATTACATTAGCATTTTGACATATAGGACTGGGTTCATGAAAATTCAAATGAATTCTAGCAAAATTTATAGATTAATAGATTTTTCCTAATAAAGAATCCAAAGAATTACCAGAGACACCTGACAACTTTTGATAGTCACACAAGTGGAAAATGGAACCAGGATTCAAACCCAGTTCCTTTGGCTCCCAACACATCATTGTTCACTGCTTCAAATTCCCAGGGCTTTAAACACAAGGCTGATAACCTTCATCTATATAAATAACTTAAATAAAAGAAACACAAACCCAATTTAATCTCATAATTGAAAGAAAAATATATCAAAATGCTGAAGGGGGTTTGAGGAAAATACTGAAAATAGTGATTTTTGTATCACTGAAATATTTTGTCTCATGAAAACTTGACAGGCTTATTTTTCAACCCCACTACCAAATGTTTTGCTAAGCTCAACTGCCTGGGCCTGCTCACTTTGAAGAGTAAAATGGAGGCCTTCTTGAGTTTTAAGATGAGAATGAACATTGTTTTCAGTGAAATAATCATCTGGCTGATCTCTTTTTTCAGTCTCCTTTCAAAGATTTGTATATAGCTGTCAGTTCAATTTAAAGGCATAACACTACTACCCCTGCCCTTGGAAACTCTAGTCTGGTTAAATGACTGCATAGCAGTTTTGAAATCTGTTGTTTTACCCTGTAAAAAACAAATTTCTGGCTGAGAAAGAGTCAGGATAAATTTTCATTAAGTCCTTTATGTTTATCATTCTAAAGTTTATGGGATGCTAACATGCTCTAAGCCATAAGTTACATCAAGAAAAGGCCTTTCCAAAGCAGAAAGCCAGCTTTTTTTTTTTTGCAATGCATAAATCCAATTACACTTGAAAACAATATAGTACATTGGAAAAATCACTTCCCTTGTTTCCTTAATTGGCAAAAGCCATGTTCCAAAGCCTGCACTTGCCCAGGCAAAGCTAATGTGACATTAGAGATTTGATTCAGGGAGCACTGAAAAATACTACCCAGCTCAGAGATGGTGATGTTAGAGAAAACTCAGATGCATGAATTAGGTGTTCAGATCATCGCCTGACTCATGACCAAAGCTTGCTGTTAAAGGAGAAGGCAAATCACAAGTCCTAATGAACAGATACCATGGAATGTTCTGAATATAATTCTGCTTAGGAGTTGAGTGTTATATCTATCATGTCAAAATGCCCTGATATAGATGAAGGATAGTCTCAAGCAATTGATATATATGAGATGAGGTGTAGCCAGGGAAAATTCAGACATGTGTTATACCTGTTTATTGAACAGAATTCCTCCTTCTGGGACTACCTCCCTGGTCTCATTCTCTTATATTTGGGGTTTTAAAAATTCCTTTCTGCTCCTATTATACTATGGGCATTAGATTTCATTCTTTCAAAAGTATCCATAAGTCTACTTCAGAAAATTGCAATATAGAACTGATGTAATTAAGTTTCCTCTCCTCCCCAATCCCCCTAATATTCCTAGTTTCAGTAATAATTGATCTGAAACTCAAAACCAAAAGGTCAAGTAGAGCTACAACTTCTACTCAGTTCTTTTATATTCCATGGAGGGGAGTTGACCAGGATGTTCCCTGATGAGTTTTTAGGACCAAGACTCATTTTCTTTTCTCCCAAATACATTCCAGTTCTGAACTTCCCTTTTATTGTTGAGGGACTATTCATCTTCCCATTTACCCAGTTTGTAACTTCAGTGGCATTCTTGACTATTCCTTCCTACTGTTCTCATATGCCCAATCTCTTGCCAAGTTTTGTTGTTTTTAAGTTTATGAACCCTCTTGGATATTTTCCCTTCTACCCCCTCACAGGCCACCTTCCTGGTGCAGGCCCTCATCACCTTACACCTGGACTATTCCAGTGGCCTTCTGGTTGGTCTCTTTGCTTCAAATATCTCACCATATAATCCAGTATATACCCTACTCAGCCACCAAAATGTTCTTCCTAAGGCACTTCTATATCACTCCTGAACTCAGTAAATTCCAGTTTACTAACTCTATTATTGTTAGAATCAAATATAAAATTATTTGCTCTTAAAGCCCTTCACAGTTTGACCCCTTTTGTAGTCTCCATTTTAAAAAAAAAAATTACTTCCTTCCCTGTACTTTACAATCCAGTGTCACTTGTTTTTTGTTATTTCTTTCATTCAAAATTGCATATTTAAGCTCCATATCTTTTCACTGGATTTCTTCCATGTTTGGAATTCTCTCTTGCCTCAGCCTCTCTCACCTTCTCTCCCTGGCTTCCCTGGCTTTGTTCATGACTTTGTTTAAGTTTTTCTCCTTCTTCCCTAATCTATAGTGCAAAATTCCTTTCCTTTTAGATTATCTTCCATTTTACAGTGTAACCATCTTATATTCAGAGTTGCTTATATTTGTTTCACTTGATAAATTATGAGTTCTTTGAAGGTAGCAACTGTGTTTTTGACTTTCTTTTTAGAACTAGCATTTAACATAATACCTGACTTATAGTCGGTGCTGAATATGTGCTTGTTGACTAACTGTAAATAATTTTCCAATCTAGTGACACCAGAGATATAAATACAAATCACCATACTGTCAAGAGATTACTCTATCAATCATTAATAATTTATGAGCTACTTTGAATTCTGGTTGTATTTTTTTGGCATGTTCTATGGGAGGGGATGGGATAAAGTTTGTCCTATTCTTTTTTTTTTTTTATTAACAGAATTCATCCACAAGTGTCCTAGCCCCTTTCTCTCCTTTCCCTAAATCATGGAAGATATCATCTGGAAGAGAGACATATACATCCAAATTATATCTTTCATGTTTCCACCTTTCAGTTCACCCTCTGGGGGTAACATTCACAATCTATTCTTTAAGTATTAAATCTGTAGCTGTATATAAATGTTCTCTTGGTTCTACTCATTTCACTGTTCATATCCCATGTAGTTTTTCCAAGTTTTTAAAAAATTAACCTGCTAATAGTTTCTCAAGGCAAATAGTATTCCATCACAACCATATACCATATGATTTTTAGCCATTTCTTAATTGATGGGTATCCTCTCAGTTTCCAGTTCTTTGTCACCACAAAGAGAGTTGCTATAAATGTTTTGGAGCATATAGGTTCTTTTCCTTTTTTTCCTAATCTCCTTGGGAAACAGATTCAGCAATGCTAGTTCTAAGGGTATACCTATTTTCATAATTCTCTGGGTGTAATTCTAAATTGTTCTTCAAAATGATTGAATCAGTTCATAGGTCCACCAACAGTGTATTAGCATCCCCATTTTTCCAAATCCATTCCAACATTTGTCATTTTGTCCTTTTATCATTTTAGCTAATCTAATTGTTATAATAAGATATTTCAGAATTATTTTTATTTGCATCTCTCTAACCAGTAGTGACTTAGAACATTTTATATATCTTTATATGACTTTGATTTCTTCATCCAAAAATGTTCTATTTCTATCTTTTGTCCATTTATCAACTGGGGGATGTCCAATTCTTGATATAGGTACTTGCTACCTTGATGGCTGTTATAGGATCTAGAAACTGTTGTATATTTATCTGTAGAGATGTTGACAATAGCCATCTTTGAATTATATCCTAAAATTTACTAGACACAACTCTGCATAATGACAACAAGAACCAAAAAAAAATTTCTTTGGGCATAATCCCCCAAATCAAACTCATTTTGTGTGAGTTAGTGTTGAGACTAACCTGTCCTCCATAGTCATTGGGGCTTATGATTCTAATCATATTTTTTCTTAAAAGATGTCTCCAAATAATTCCTTTCATATTGTAAAATATCCACATCAGGCAAAGATATTGAACATCACCATAATTATTGCTTTCTTGAAGTCCAGAGACTTGACTAAACCTGAGTCTATCTCTATAAACAGCCAGATATTACAAAGAATTTCACAATAATGGTCAAACTTTTAATTACCAGCAGTAGGTAGTACATATTTTTCTCCTTTAATCTCTAAACTACACATCATACCTTTATACCAATATTTGTGGAGCAATGCTTTTAGCTGTGATTAACTTGATGTTCTTCCATACTATAATGCTAGTCCAACAACTCCTAAAACTACTCATCTAGATAATTTTCTTAAAACTTTACTTTCTGTCTTAGAATCAGTGCTAAGTATTGGTTGCTATGACAGAAGATTGGTAAGGGTTATGCAATTGGGGTTAAGTGCCTTACCCAGGGTCACAAAACTATGAAGCATCTGGGACCTGGTTTGAACCTAGAACCATTTTTCTCCAGGCCTGACTTTCTATCCACCAAGCCACCTAGCTGCCCTATTAAGATTTAACAAATAATGAGTTCCAGTCTCCTTTAGTTTGTAGTACCTTCCAACTGGACCTCCTATCAGATTACCCTGTATCTGCTTTGAATTCATCTGGTATACAATGCCTCTTCTCTATTAGAATGTAAGCTGTTTGAGGTTAGAGATTATTTCTTTTATCTTTATATAATGAGAGCCTAGCCTAATGTCTGATACATAATAAACAATACATCCTTGTTGATTTATTGATTGCCAACAAATACTTCCTGGATCAGATCATATCTATAGTCCTGTGTTTACTTCCAGTTGACATTTATGGAGAGAAGAGGGTGACCAGGTGGGTTAAAGGACCAGAAATGAGGGAACTGTGGGTATTTAATCTGGAGAAAACTTCATGGTCTTCATAATTCTATAGTTTTTAAAGAATCTGTTAGACTTACCATGTAAGAGTAATTGGACTTGTTTAGTCCCAAAAGGTAGAACTGATAGAAGTTTCAAAGAAGTGAATTTTGGCTTGATATAAAAAATATCACTTAATATTTAGGGCTATTCAAAAGTGGAAATGGATGCCTCAAGAAGTAGTTAATGCCCCATTATTTTACTTTCTCTCACATTTTCTACAGTCCATTGACACTGACCTTCACTGTTACTCCCTCATCAGAAACCATCTCCTGACTATATGTATTTTTACTGCTTGAATTCCATAGCTGGAATGATCACCCTCTTTATCTTTGCATCCTTGCTTCCCTGGCTTTCTTCAAGTCTCAGCAAAAATCCTATCTTTTGCAGGAAGCTTTCCCCAATGGCCCTTGATATAGCTGTTTACAGGTTGTATTCCTTATAAGAATGCAATCTTTTTGAAATCAGGGACTGTTTCGGTCTTTGTGTGTATCTCTAGCTCTATCTCTAGTTCACATTCTGGAATAGAGAAGATGCCTAATAAATGCTTGTAGCCTTAATAATAATACAATGCAGTACTAATATTATTAATATATGTAGAATTCATAATAATGGCTAGCAGGTATGTAGCCTTTAAAAAACAACAAAAACACCTCTTATTTTTTGTCTTGGTATCAATTCTAAGGCAGAAAGAGTGGCAAGGGCTAGGCAATTGGGGTTAAGTGACTTGCCCAAGATCATATAGCTGAAAGTATCTGAGGCCAGATTTGAACCCAGGTACTCCCAACTCCAGTCCTGGCACTCTAACCATTGTGCTACCCACCTTCCCCAATAAAGTACTTTAACATTTGCACATACTATATATATTTACAAGGTTTACATATTATTTCATTTGAGCCATACAACTACCCTGGGTAGGGGAAAGTGTTATAACTCCATTTTTATAGATCAGAAACCTGAGGCAAACAGCAGTTGAGTGACTTATCCAGGATCACACATCAGGTAAACATCTGAGACAGAATTTGAATTAAGGTCATCCTGACTCCAGGTTTAACATACTATCCACTGTTCCACTAGTTGCCTTGAATTGACTTAGGATTTTTAAGTGGAAGCGAGAGAATTATATTTTGGGGTTTGTTGTTGTTGTTGTTGTTGTTTTGCTACAAGGATTGCTATTCAGGTATACACTGGACCAAATGACCTCTGAGATTCCTTCCAACTCTCTGCTTCTGAAATTTTGTCCCTTCAGTGTTTATGTAGTTGTTTAGCCATTTCAGGGATGAATGAATAGACACCGAGGGGAAAGAAAAGGTTAGACTTTCTTAAATATCTAGTCCTGAATCTTGGCCACATGAAATTTTGAGCATATCACTGTGAATGATGCAGTTAGGTAGAAAGAGGGGTGAATGGAAATGATTTTCAGTGGCCATATCTTGTTTTATAAATTATTTTAAGATCCAGGACTACTCCTTGGAGGAATGGGATAGATAAAATCAGCTTATTTTAAAGTGTATGAATGTGTTTGTTTTCCTCACAAAAGTGCTGTTAAGGGAGAATAGACTCTTGAACGTGCTGTGAGCCCATTACATTTCACCAGAAAATCCAATTTGAACTTGATCCAGGATTTAAATTAAAGCAGAATTCACTTGGTTGGTAATCCCACCAGTGCTTTTTTTAAAACTGAGTTGGAAGTGACTGACCCTTACTGGGTCTTCTGAGGCCATAGCGGTACAATCTACATTCCTGAGAGAATAAGGTTAAGCTCAGATACCACTGCTGGCTTCTCCAAGGATTATATTTTGTAACCTAACTCTTCCACTTATTAGATGTTAGCCTACTAGTCGACACTGTGTATATAGTCTGGGTCTGGAGTGAGGAAGACTGGAATTCATATCCAGTTTCAGACACATAAGACCTGTGTGACAGTGGGCAAGTCATTTGACCTCTGTTTTCCTCAGTTTTCTCCTCTATAAAATGAGGATAATAATAGCACCTACTTCCCAGGGTTTTTGTGAGGATCCAAATGAGTCAATAGTGATAAAGCACAATATAAATGTTACTGTGTTACTATGCATGGAGAGATACTTAATCTCTCTGAACTTCAGTCTCATCATCTGAAATGGGAATTTCTCACTGCTGTGGTATAGCACATAGAAGTTTGGTCTCAGAGTGAAAAACACCTGGTTTCAAGCCTCTTATGTACTGGCTGTGTAACTGAGCAAATCACTTAATGAATCAGTACCATGGACAACTCTGATATTGAATTGCAGCATAGAAGTTGCATTGATTGAAGGGGGTCTCCTCACCAGGGAATCTAAGTTACAGTCTAAAAAATCCTATAATTGCACTACCTAAATCATCGAGTTTTATGAGTTAAATGCCTTTAAATTGTAACGCTTTAGGGAAAATGAGGGATTAGGGTCACTGCCAATGCTGAGCAACAATAGCACAATAATAACAGGAATAATAATTACATTATCATAATGGAACTAATGTGATTTTATATTTCATTAACAATGATTATCAACAGCACATGGTACTAAAAAACCATAATGATAAAGTAATAATACTTACACTATTATAATATCATAATTACATTAATAATAATGCTTAGAAAATTACATTATAATATTTACTACTAGTAGTTTAGTACTACTGCTACTACTACTACTACTACTACTAGTTCTTTACAATTCCCTTGCTGAATTCTTTCCTGTCTCCTGTTATAGAATTTCAAAATTTATTCAGTCAACATGCATTTATTAAAAGTCATCATCTTCATCACCTGAACTATTGTGACCCTTCTTACATGGTCCCCCTTGCCTCACCTCTCTTCCTTATCTAATCCATCATCCTCAAACTGACAAAATGAAATCCTGAAAGCCTAAGACTAAGCATATCATCTACCTTCTCAGAAATATTTTCCTATTACTTCTAGGAATAATAATAATAACAACAACAACAACAACAATAATAATAATAATAACAATCAAATAGCCAAAGTATTTGAGACAGAGTATTAAGGTAAATAGGCATCTAGGTGGCACAGTGCTAGGCCTGAAGTCAGGAAGAAAAAGTCCTTTTCCTGAGTTCAAATTTCATCTCAGACTCCTATTAGCTATGTGACCCTGGACAAGTGACAACTTTTTTCCCCCTTAATTCCTTAACTATGTAAAAAGAAGACCTTAAGAAAGAAATAGAGAAGTGCTCTTGAATCTTTGCCAAGAAAACTCCAAATGAAAAGTCAGACATGTCTGAAAACAATTAAATAATAACAACAATGTAAAGGTAAATAATAAAGGATAAAAGATGTAGTAGAAGTAATTTTCAATTAAAAGATGACTAAAATCTCACTGTAAATTTTCCAGGTAGTTACTAAAATTCTCCTATGTTGATGGATATGGTGGGGAATGAGTCAACAATTCCCTATTGCCTGTATTTTTTTTTAAAACCTTCCCTTCCCTCTTAGTATTAATTCTAAGACAGAAGAGCAGAAGGCTGGGCAATCAGATTTAAGTGACTTGACTAAGGTCACAGAACTCAGAAGGATATGAAGCCAGATCTGAAATCAGATCTTCCTGATTCTAGGCCTGGAGTTCTATCTACTGTGTTATCTAGCTTCCCCTTTTCTACCTCCTTTAAACTTGAACTCACTGGGCATAAAAATCTATTAAAATTTCTGAAGTGTGGACATTCATCTTGTTGCCTTCAGTGTCATCAACATATTGTCAGGACTTTTGGATTTAGAGATATCCACTGCAGACTTGCTCATATAGCCTCTCTTCTTCTCATTCTATTATCAGTCTGCCCCTGCTTTCTAGCACATAAATCATTTCAAGTGTATAACCACATTTGCCTATACTGATAGATTTCTATTGAACTTAGCAGAGATACTTTGATGGGTATTATTATTTCCTTTTATTAATAAAAAAACTGAAGTTAAAAATATGTTAACCTACAGATTGTAACTAGAAGGCAGGCCACTTCTTTCCAGTTTTAATGTTCTTTTAAATAGATAATGGGATCTTCTAAGTATTATTAAAGGCATCTAGATGGCTCAGGAAAGAGGTCTGGGCCTAGAATTAGAGAGACCTGAGTTCAAATATGATTTCAGAAACTTACTAGCTGGATGTCCCTGGGAAAGTCACAACCTCCATTTGTCTTAATCCATAGGAGAAGAAAATAGCAAACTACTTCAGGATCTTTGTTAAGAAAAATCCCTGGATAGTATTGTCATTCTTTGAACCCCAAGGTTATAAAGAGAAAAAGATGACTGAATGACTGAAGAAAAGTAACAACAACAACAAAGTATTATAGGACAAATTATTATAATGAAATTGAGGGAGAGAGAAGAGCCTTCCAAGTAGACCTAAATACTATTAAAAATTTAGTGCTGTCAGTATTGAGTATGGATGCTGCCTTACAGTGGTGACTCTTCCATGCTAGTCTAGTGTACTGACAGCTTGTCAAGTTTGTTCCAAGGCAAGGGCCTTTGACCTGGGGTCTATGATGAACTTTTACATATAAATACAAATATAGCCATGCACACACATACACACATATATAAATTTGAATGTTTTCCTTCATAATCTAATTTAAAACATTTTAAAATGTTATTCTTAGGATTTCATAAGTTTAATCAGATTGTCAAAGGGATCCATTATGAAAAGCAATTACCCAATGTTCTCAAGAGAAGCCAAGGGAACCTAATTTGGTCTTGAACTGTTTTCCTTAATCAAATTCATTATTCTTCTCCCATAAGTAGAACTGGACATTCAAGGACTTCTTAGAAACACCTTGTATGTCTAATACAACACTAATTCCAAAAGTAGTCCTAGAATCTAAACCCACAAAACCTATGAAACAGTAATGATTTCAGCTACTTAACCTCCTACTCTCCCAAAGTAGATTGCATTCATTGTTCAGCGAAAATAATTTGATTAACAAGTTTTTTAAAGAGCAAAAAGAAACAATGAGAAAAAAAGATTAAATTAGTAATGGTTAAAACTTAAAACAACTACAAAATTAAATTTTGAACCACTGGATTGAACAATTTCCTTGGCCTCATACTAGTTCAAAATATCTGGGTGCAGAGGAGGAGAAGAAAGAGGAAGTGAGCTGAAAATAATAAATCTTCAGAGGGAAGCCATCTCCCTTAGACTAACTTACAACTTAATCTCTGGGAAGAACAGGAAGATTGTCCATTGGGGTTGAAATGAGGCACAGCTCAGTCAATCTGTTCAGTTCAGCCATCTTCATGATTGATGTTGGGTGTCAAGTGATCAATTTCACTATGGCACTTGTTATCAGTCATGAAAATGGCTAGAATGAATGGATCATCTGCTCTGTCACTTCTTTTGCCTACATTGTGTAAAATACAAAGCCTAATTTATAGGGTTCAGGTTCAAAGAAATAACATCACCTCTTAAGAAAAGTTTTGTGACCTTATGGACATAAAATGGCATTGTGACTTTAGCTCAAATATGTGTGTCATTTGACTTCCTCATTGACAGTCTTCTGGGGTCAACATATCAGAGGACTCTCCCTTAACTTCCTGGCAAGCATGCTGGGATGGACTATATTAGTCTCTAATAGACCAATACTTTCTACCATCACGTGAAATGGGATTCTAAATTAATGTAACTGACTTTTAAAATAGCTTTGTCAGCACTAAACCAGTCAAGTGAGTATTGGCCTCTCCTAAGTAGTTACCCTTGGAAGTCACACAGTTGCATGAACCTTTTTCCATTGCTCAAAACAGTGTGGGAATTTCTTTTGTACAGAGCTGCAAATGCACATTTTAAAGAATAAATAACATTTATGTAGTATTTTAAAAATCGCACAGTGCATATACATACATACATTATCTTATTTAAGCCTCACAAAAGCCTTGCAGTGTATGGGGCTTTGGTTTTACCATTCCCATTGGAACAAATGAGAAAAGGAAGGCTCAGAAAGTTAAGCGATTTGTTCATCATCACAAAGCTAATAAATGTCAGAGGCAGGAAGTAAACCAGTTTTCTCTATAGAGCAATGCTCTCAGTTGTAGCCATTTGTTTACCATGATGCCTGGCACATAGTAGGTGCTTGGATGATTGATTTGTTCTATAAAGATGATTTGATTTTTGGGGAAAGAGCCAAAGGTAATTTATATAACATATTTTGGTGATTGTCCACTAGATGGATGATTAATCTAGATAATGATGTTTTTAGTCAAAAATCAGATATGACTATAGGAAAAAAAATGGATTTTTCTGATTTGTGTTTTAAAGCATTTCTGAGGATAATTAATAATCAGAGAAATAATTCTCATTCACATTTTTTTTAGCACATCATGATTGCAAAGAATCCTTATATACCCATCTCCTTTGAACCTCAGAACTCTATGAGGTAGGGAGTATGAGTATTAACAATCCTCATTTTAGAGATGAAGAAACAAATGTCCAAGAAGGTCACATTCAAACTGACTTCAAGCTCAGTGATCTTTCTACTTCACTATGGTGTCTCTTAGGAAATCCCCAGATCCAAAAGATGGAGTTCCAAAAATATTTTTGAGCAAAGACAGTATCATCTGAATAAATGTCTATCATTTAAAAGTAACTACTTTGAAGAGGCCATCTTTCATATAATTATATAATAGAATAATAAGAATTATCATTTAATTGTAACTTTAAAGATATTGCATAAAAATCTCCTCATTTGAACTTTCAAATATCTCTTTTTTTTGGAGGGGGTGACCAAAATGAAATCTATAAACAAAGAAATAAGGAGATGAATGAATGAATGAATAAATAAATAAACAAACAAATAAATAAATGAACTAAAATCTTGAAGGATTAAGTGCCTAGGGTACTTAACTAGTATTTATCTGAAACAGGATTTATACCCAACTTCTCTTGGCTTTATTTTTAAAACTGAGACTTTTTAATTTTAAATTTAAAATCAGTACTCTATCAACTAGGCCATGCTGCTTCCCTTCTGCAGAGATTTTAAAAAATCAATTTCACAAAATTATAATCATGCTTTCTATTTTTCTAGAACACGTTACTTGTCCAAAAATAAAGAAATAATAGCCCATGTTCCTCAGTGTTCAAATGGAGCAATGATCTCATCATTATGGCTATTTCGTCCAACAAAGAAGATTAAAAACTGTTCATATTTATCAATCTGGCATGACTCTTGTCTTTATCTTTCCTAGATATTCATGATCAAAGAATTCATCTCCAAGTAGTAAATCTACTGGTGATGAACTCTCATGTACTGACCTAGGATGATCCTTAAAAAGCAGATTTAGTAGGAGTAAGAAAAAATGCATAAACCTCTGAGCAATCTTTAGTGATCCTAAAAACTTGTGGAAGAAAAGTTTAAATTCCTTTAACCTTGACCTTCATGATTCTGTTATCCATAAATTGAAATTATTTTTTATGTTGACTCCTTTCGTTCCATCATTTCTTATATAGATATTTCCTGTGACCAGCTCATTTGAATTCAGGTCTGGTTTAAACCATTGGCTGCTACTTTGACCTACAGTGACATTTCAAGCACTGAAGAATAATTAGTGAAATAAAAACCTCCTAATTACTCCCTAACACACACCCACACAAAGCCTTTTGTTGGACTGGCAAAATTAAGCTGGGTTTTGTTTTATTTGTTTTGTTTTAAATGATTAAGCATGGAACTAAGGTGAAGAGAGAGGCATTTTCTGAGCACCTGAGTTGATTTTGAAGTGGGTAAATTGGAGACTTTAGCTAAGTGAATCTTAATCTTACTTATGAATACAGTTGACTTACTATCAAGACTTAAACCTCAAACTTTCTTTAGCAAAACAAGGATGAAATGAATGGGATGAGACCTATCTCAGATTGTACCATTTTGTCTTCAGTTACTGAGTCAATTTTTTTCCAGATCACTTGGAATTTTCTAATTGCCAAATCCCAAATGCAGTTGATCTGTGGTAGAGAATTTGAGATCATATCCTGCCTCTAATGTTTCCTGTCTGTGAGATTTTGAGCAAATCATTTTCCTGCCCTGAACCTTATTTTCCTCATCAATAAGATGAAGGTATTAGATTAGATGGCCTCTAAGTTTCGTTTCTTCTGTAGAATCATAATTCCATGATCTTTTAGTCCTTTATAAGTTTCTTGAGGGCAGGCTTTGTTTTTCTTTCTTTTTGTATCCCCAGTGCTTAGATCAATGACTGGTGCTTAGTAGATGATTAATAAATATATATTGACTGAGATCTAGCTTTTTGAAAGTTCTACTACATAGACACAGCAAGTATGAATTGGTTCATTTACTTCCTCTAATTTAACTTCCTCTAGACTGCCCTCTAATTTAATCTTTCCCCTCACCACACACTTTAAAAGATTAGTTACATTGTCATTGGCTTTGTCTGGATATGTTTAGAGAAACATTATGGTATTCCGATCACTTCAACATCTCCAATGGCATGAAACAAAGCTGTGTCCTCACTCCGGTACTATTCAATCTATTTTTCACCCAAGTATTACGACATGCTGTGATGGATCTAGACCTGGGTGTCTACATCAAGTACCGACTGGATGGCTCACTATTTGACCTTCGCTGCCTGACTGCAAAAACAAAGACAACAGAGAGACTCATCCTGGCCTGGAAGCTCTCTTTGCAGATGACTGTGCTCTCATGGCCCACCAAGAAAATCATCTCCAAACCATTGTGGACAGATTCTCTACAGCAACAAAACTGTTTAGCCTGACTATCAGCCTCAGCAAAACAGAGGTGCTGTTACAACCTGCACCAGGGAGGCCAACTAACCAGCCATGCATTACAATCGACAGCACGCAGCTTTCTAACATCAACACTTTCAAGTACCTGGGCAGTACCATTGCCAACGACGGGTCCTTAGACCATGAGATTAATGCCAGGATCCAAAAGGCCAGCCAGGCACTCGGGTGGCTGCGCTCCAAAGTCCTCCAACACAGAGGTGTAAGCACTGCAATGAAGCTCAAAGTGTATAATGCAGTGGTCCTCGGCTTGCTCCTGTACGGTTGTGAAACATGGATACTGTACCGGAAGCACATGAAACAACTGGAGCAATTCCACCAACACTCCCTCCGGTCAATCATGAGGATTCGATGGCAGGACCGAATCACTCGACAGAGCCAACTCCACCAGCATCGAAGTCATGGTCCTCCAAACCCAGCTACGATGGTCTGGACACGTCATCTGCATAGACCCACAGCGAATACCAAGACAGGTATTCTACGGTGAACTGTCAGCTGGACTCAGGAAACAAGGTTGACCAAAGAAAAGATTCAAGGATCAGCTAAAGTCCAACTTGAAGTGGGCTGACATTACACCAAGGCAACTAGAACTCGCTGCCTCTGACAGAAGCAGCTGGGGAACCCACATTAACCATGCCGCCACCACATTTGAAGATGAGCGACATCGACGTCTTGCCGCTGCGCGTGAACGCCGACACCAGGCCACAATCGCACCTCCCATAACAACTGGCGTCCCATGCCCCATGTGCCACAAACTGTGCGCCTCAGCCTTTGGACTCCAAAGCCACATGAGGGTACTCCGTAGATGAAACTGCACAAAGACAATCATCATTCTCAATCACCGAGAGACTACCACTACTACTACTATGGTACCATGAAATGAACACTGGCATTGGAATCGGAAGACCTAAATTCTAATCTTGGTACCATGATCATGGGTGTCAGTGAGATTTCTTGCTAAAGCAGACCTTGGGAAAGTCACTTAAACTCAGTCTCAATTTGTTACTTGATAAACAGAAAATTAGATGAGATGATCTCTAAACAAGACCTCTTCTTGCTCTAAATTTATGATGACAAGAGGTAAGGAAATCTTAGCTAATATCTGACTTTGATAGGGAGATCAGATTCATATATTAGCTAACTTTGAGATAAAAATTCCATTCCAGAAAGATCTCTGTCTTTTGATCTGTCACAGTCTTTGAGTAACGACTTATCATGAAAAGAAAAAGGAAAGAGAGATCAATGATCTTTAGAAGTTATTTTTGAATCCTTACATGTATCTCAAAACAGTTAGAGGTTAGGGGAACAGGTACAAGCCCAGAATGTATACATACAGTCATTCCAGGAGGACTCCTCTCTTCCAGAGTCCCATACTAACAGAGGATAGAAGAGAAGGTCCTTGGAAGGAGGATGCTATGATAGCAAGCCTTTAAGAGAAGGGATAATCAAGAGAACAGATTTGCTTGTTGTTGACCAATAGAGTTCTTCAAGGGAAAAGGGAAGCATGTGCATTTCACATTATTCTGTCCCAGTTGCTGATCTGCTTCTTTTTTTTCTGAATTCAGAATACAAACCTTAAGTTATTGAACTGTGGAGGCAGAATTTTAAGCTTTGCTGTTTCTTTAAATTTCCCCTCCTGCCTACTTTCTGGAGATATAAGCAGCCTTGAGGCTGAGACTCACCTCCTCCCTTCATACACCCCCTCCCTTTTGCCCCAACCTTGGTCTGTAAACAAGGACATCCAGCTGCCTTCAGTCTAACTAATTCAGACCTGTCATTCAACTTATTCAGTTTCTACCCTCCCTTCATCCACAGACCCTATATAATCTTTGTTCTTTAGCTTTTCTGTGCTTAGCATTTGGGAGAGGACTCTGACTAAACCTGGGCATAAATAAAGCTGCTTTTTCCACGATCATGGGTATCAGTGAAATTCTTTGCTGTAACAGAACTATATAGGTGGCACAGGTTCAAATCTGTCCTCAGATACTTCCTAGCTGTGTGACCCTGGGCAAGTCACTTGAACCCTATTGTCTGGCCCTAACTACTCTTCTGTCTTAGAATCTATAATTAGTATTGATTTTGAGACAGAAAGTAAGAAGTTTTTTTTTTTAAGAATTATTGAACTAGATCGATACTTTCCTTACAGAGAGGTAGAGGTATCTCTTCAAATTCAAATAGAATTGTCCCCCACTACATTGCAGTTCACTTATCGTGGCTTCACTGTATCGTGGTTTTTAATTTAAAAACATCAAATTCTGTTTCATGGAGTTTTTGCTATATCACAGGATTTTGTGGATGAATACCATACTGTACACAATGGAAATACAGCATGCCCCTACAGCTTGTGCAAGTTTGCCAACATGAGATTGTACATGGAACACTATTGGCTGAAAGGTGACCTACCACAGAGCTCTGTTCTGTACCTGGGGCACTGATTGGCTCAGTGTTTTTATAAGAGTGTGGGAAAGGTTAATAAGAGTGTGGAAAAGGCTTATAGGAGAGTGGGAAGAGTTGATAAAGCCTCAAAATATATGTAAATAATAAAATAAAGATAACACCATTACTTCATGGATTTTCACCTATGAGAGGGGTCTCTGGAACATAACTCCTGCGATAGGTGAGGGATCACTGTTTTCGAGTTTTCTCAGCCTTATGGAGATTCTGATGGCTTAAGTCAGTCCCAAAGAAATCACTAGTAACTGTGGCAAGAGGAATCTTTGCAGTAGGGGGAGGCATGATGAATGGGTCCTTAGATATAGAATCAGAAAGACCAGGGTTCAAATTCTGTATCAGGCATAGATTAGTTCTGTGATCTTCACAATTCACTTATCTTCTCTGAACCTTAGGCTCCTCATCTGTAAAAACGGCAATTAGATTCAAAGGCCTTAAGGACCTGTCTAAGTCTGAAACTGTAATCTTATGATCTATGACAGTCATAGAATACATCAACCCTTGAAAATTAGATTATACCAAAGCGTGAGTTGTGTAGTGCTAGATTGAAGATACATTATAGGTTAAAGGGATCAGGTAGGTGGTATAGTGGATAAAGCATTGAGCCTGGAGTCAAGAAGACACAAGTTCAAATCTGGATGGCCTTAGACACTTACTAGCTCAGTTTCCTTATCTATAAAATTAACTTGAAAAAGACATGGAAAACTACTCCACTGTCTGCCAAAATAACTCCCTATGAGGTCATGAAGAAACAGTACAGAAAAGACTGAACAACAACAAATAGGTTAAAGAGACTTTTGTGGATTGGCTTGGGAACCTAACAAGTCTGAATAGGATTGTTTTTATGAGGAAATGCATTTTGAATTCCAATGAACTACAATGAATTACAAATTAACTTTTGGAACACAACATAAGTGTAAATTGGGACCTGTCTGCATATTGTTTATTAATATAAATCATTTGCATTATGAGTTTGTTTGTTTTGTCTATGTCCTAGCTCTTTGGTCCCCAGAAACTCTTAGGCACAAAGTATTTCTTATGTCCATGAATGTTACATTAAAGTTGTATTTCACAATGGAATTGAAAATTCAGCTTTTAACTGAAAGTAATGAAATAAATAAATATTTGGGAAAGCAGCTAGAGAAAAAAGGATAACACTACTCTTTTTTTTCCTTTTGTAGAGACAAAGATTTGAAGGAGGAAGAAAGAAAGGATTCCTGACTCATATGACAGTCCCTCTGTACATTATCATTGGTAGGCATTCTTAGAGCAACCATGCATTTTTCTATTGCCCTCAGGGTCATTTATAATTTTTATTCTTCAGAAAACATGGTGTTCCATGAGTCATAGCTATATAGCGTTTGTAGAATAATACTGGAATAAAAAAAAAAAAAAACCACACACAGGCATTTGGAGGAGGGAATAACTTCTAATCATGGAATGCATGAAGAAATTTCCAAATGCAACTCAAGCTACTCCACTCCAAAAATCAGCTAATAATACTGAAAATAACTAACATGTATGTATTTAGTGTTTGCACATCTAACCAAAGAGCTTTAAAGTGAGGGAAAGGGAGAAGAAAAAACTGTTCACTTATCTTTCAGCCTACATACTCTAGCGAATAGCTGCAACATATTAGAAAAATGGCACAATCAAAGAAAGGCCTTAGTAATAAACCATGCCTCAAATATCTATTAACAAATGCACAAAGTCTGAGTAAAAAAGCAAAGGTAAATTAATTACTCTGTTGCAAAGAGGGATATTTGACCTCACAGGCATCACTAATATTTGATGGAACAAGACCCAGGACTCAGATACGTCATGAAAAGGGTTCATATTTTATTGAAAAGTGATTGGATAGGAAAAAGGAATGAGGTAGAGAGTAATATTGTTTTTTTAAGAAGATAAACTCGCATAATAAAATGTATGGACCAGAGGTTAGAAGCATGGAAATAGCTAAGTAAAGATCAATAGAAACAGAAAGAAAAGTCATATTGTCATTGGAGTGCACTAGAGATCACCCAGACAGAAACAAAATAGATGAGGAGTTCAGAAAACCGCAAAACTAGCAAGGAAACATGATATAGTAGTCATATGGGAATTCTTTTATCTGGACTTCTGCTGGAGCTCTCCCTAAGCTCCAAATGAAGCAGCTAATAATACATTGGTTTGCTTTAATGATAATTTTACCTTTTAAAAGGTGGAAGAACCAAACCAGGATAAATCCCATTTTCAATTTGATTCTTATCAAGAGCAAAGAATTGGTTCCTGAGGTAGAAATAATGGGACCCTGCAGGGAGGGAGTGACCACTTTATCTAAGAATCAGTGAGAGAGAGGCAGGAAAGCTGGGCATATCCTGAATACTGCACCATAAATTTTTGAAGTACATTTCTAAGATCTGAGATAAAGAATAGGTAGGATGAAATGAGATAATGTAGTTTTGCAAATGTTAAGTTCTCTAATGAATCTCAATCTCTCTCTCTCTCTCTCTCTCTCTCTCTCTCTCTCTCTCTCTCTCTCTCTCTCTCTCTCTCTCTCTCCCCCCCCTCCTGTCTCCCTCTTTCACTGTCTGCCTTCTTCCTTCCCTCCTTCCTTCCTTCCTTCCTTCCTTCCTTCCTTCCTTCCTTCCTTCCTTCCTTCCTTCCTTCCTTCCTTCCTTCCTTCCTTCCTTCCTTCCTTCCTTCCTTCCTTTCTTCCTTCCTCCCTTCCTTTCTTCCTTTTCATAATAAAGTAGTTTAGGACCAGTTTTCAAAGCCTGAACTTTAGGAAACTTGTATATTTTGATACACTAATACTCCTTTTTAATATAGTTTATGGTATTACATTTTATTCTACCTTAAATATTAGACATATGCGAATAATTCTTGGCCATAAGAAAATATGTTAGTCCAATGTCAACCTCCTATTACTAAAACTTTATAAATACATTATTTTCATTTATTCTCTACTTTGTTATTGCAAATTAGCCCAATTTGTTTTTGCCCTGTGATTTCATTGGTATAAAAAGCTACCTGAACAGAATAGAAACTTCTACTCTCAATGCATATGTGTACTAGCTCTTCAATTCAATTTATAGTCTTAGAATAGTCTGAGCACATTATGACTCCTTAAGTGATTTGTCTAAGATACCTTGATCAGAGGTTGAAGGTGAATTAAAAGTCTGGTATGGTTCTGTTAATATTCCATTGAGAATGTCAAAGCTCAGAATGAGCTGACTCTTTTTATCTAATTTTTATTGTGTCTTTTACTTTTATATCGTGTTCATTTTCTCGATAAATCCTTCCTCACTACCTTATGCAGTGAGTCATTTGCAACAAAAAATTCAAAAAGGAAGAAAAAAAGTCCAAAAAAACTAACCAGCACATCAACCATGTCTAAGAGGATAAGCAAGATTCTACATCCATATTATCTCTTCTATACAAAAAGATATGAGAAGTACATATTCTCAATTCAAAAATAACTGTGTCTATGTATTGTGCATATGTGTATTGATATTTGTATGTAAATTTGTATATGGTTAGATGTGCATGCATTTGTGTTCCTATTCAAGATCTAAAAACATTTTAGGGACCATGTGGGAAAAGTCAGATCCAGAACAAAAGAAGAGCTCCATTCCATGTTACTGTCTTTTATTCTTTACTTATCCAATACTAATAGCTTCTTGAATACTTAAACAAATATTCTGACAAGAAAAAAATTTATTTGAAGTATTTTGATATTCTTTTACTAAGTTTGTGCCCAATTTTACGCAAAGTGCATTGTTATTTAAAGTGGTCACGCATATTTCATGTAAGATAATCAATGCTGGCTAATGTTTTTTGCATGTAACACATGAATGTTTTGGTATATGGATATAGAAGGTTATCTTAATATTATCATTAATTTATCTTATCCTCATCTTTTTTATGGAATTTGGGGAAGCATTACATACTATGGGAAAAGTTCACTATTCTGATATTATTCTTTTATTTTCAATGTTCTCTGAACTGTTCCACAAGTGGATGAAATAACTCTTTATACTAGTTGAAAAAAAAATACTAGGAATGTGCTTATTCAATGTAGGCTCATTGAAAGTATTTTCACAACTTCAGTAGCGGGCAGGATAAAAGAAAAGATATGGACCTCCTTTTGTTTTCCAAAAATTAGACAGTTAGGTGGTTAAGTGGACTGAGTGTTGACTCTGAAGTCAGGAAGGCTTGATTTTGTTTCTTATTTCAGACACCTGAGCAATTCATTTAGATTCCTTAATTATAAAGTAGGGATAATAACTTTCCAACAGTTTGTGAGAATAAAATTAGTTAATAATTGTAAAGTGCTTAGCCCAGGGCCTGGCAAAAAGTGGGTACTTAAAAATGTTTGTTTCCTTCGTTCTTTGGTTAAGTTTCTATACTTTGAAGTCTTTTCTTTCTATGACACTTGGAGATTGTGACATGACATCTATAAAATCATTATTTTTTTCTTAATGTTAAATTAATGTTATGTTCAGGTTATTGTGGGCAACAGATCGATCCATGATAATGGTTGGGTGCCAATATGTGTAATCATTAAAAATGGGTTCGACAAATATAAGAATTTAAAAAATTATTTGTGGTTGCCATTTATAAAAATAATTAACTTCATCAGTCAAAATGACTGTAAGCAGCTTTTATTTATAGCATGATAGAGGTATTAAAGTGGGAAATATAAGAAAGAGGTAGAAAAAAATAATCTGGCTACAAATACCCCAAATCCTAATCCTAATGCCTCTACACCTCAAAAGCAAATTTCACCAGAATTCAAAGTCCTAATTAGGAACCAGAAATCCAAAGAGCCAGGAGAAGCTAAAGAATCCAACCAGAACCTTCAGCACACATGAGACTAAGATGGCCAAGAATTTTACCAAAGCTTATGCTGAAGAGAGCGTTCCACTGAAGTGCCCACCAATAGAGAGTCCTTGCTGAAGAGCCAAGGAAAGAATCCATTGAATCTTCTCCTAGGTCTCATCTTTTATAGTCCTTTTTCCACGTCATTTCCTGTCTCTCCCCCACTTTATGGGAACCAATCACAGCCTCCCAATTTGCCTAGCACTGCCCAAGGTGGGGGGTGGGGCTGTGCTTGTGGCCTTTGGGGGTGTGAACTTTTTTTTCCCAGTGACTTATGAACTCTCTTACTTAGTGACTTAATAAGTGTTAAGTAGGAGTACTTTAAATTCTTGTTTGATTAAATTAAAGGTTGCTCATTGATTACATTAAAAATAAACAGAGTTTAATTCTCTCTTTACATATGGTACTCCAAAATATTTTGAGATTCATATAAAATTTGTGGTTTGGGTATTTGTTTGTCAGTCCATAATTTCTGATATATAATTCTATATATCACAAGATCATATCTTGCTTAAGTATTCACATAAGCAATATGTAATTTCTATTCCTTCTGGTTTTGTTATGATTTCACTTTGCTCATTTAATATTTTACATATTTTATTTTCTACTCTCTACTGAAAAACAAAAACCTGCCCCCAAATCCTTCCCCAAAATCACCTTACCTTTTGTCTTAGAATCAAGACTAACATGAGCTGCTAGGTGGCTTAGTGGATTGAGAGCCTGGTTTAGAGATGGAAGGCTCTAGGTTCAAAACTTGTCTCAAGCACTTCCTACCTGTGTGTCCCCAGAGCAAGACACTTAGCCTCTATTGCAAACTTTTTACAGAGGAGGCCAGTTCACTGCCCCTCAGACCATTGGAGGGCTGGACTATAAAAAAACAAAACAAAACTATGAATAAATCCCTATGCACACTGCACATATCTTAAAGTAAAAAAACAAAAACAAAAATGGGAACAGATACAATATTTAAAATCAAGAACAAGTAAATTTAAATCAACAAATGGCCCCCATAATAGGAGCCATTATATTGTGCATCTAGGGGAGTATGAGGGTCATTGTACTACCATGTTTCCCCGAAAATACTACACTGTTTTATATTAATTTGACCCAAAAAACAGGGGGTGTCTTATAAAACACCCAGTGGCAGTGGTGGGCTTCTCATAGTAGAGGCCCACCTGATGTCACAGGCCAGATCATTGCGATCCAATGCCTGTATACAGTACAGGAGGTGGTGTCGGGCCGTGACACTGTATGCCGCTGTCTGGGATAGCGAAGGCTGCAGTGCTGGCTGTGATGAGCCTGTCACACCTTGCACAGGCCCATCACTGCCACCACTATAAGGGGCAGCAGTATACACAGTGCGGAATCCCGTCCCCCAGATTGTTGCTCACCATGCTGAAGACTTCCATTGTGCCGCACATCATTCTCATTCAGTTATTCTCAGAACAAGGTGCTACCCAAAGGATTATGTCACCGAAAGTAGTACTGTACGTGAGTGATGCCGTGTTTTGCAGAGCTGCCACATACAGTGCTCCTCTCACGGACCACCAATGAAAGAGGTGCCCCTTCCGGAAGTGCGATGGGGACCAGATAAATGGGCCGCATGTGGCCTGTGGGCCCTAGTTTGGGGACTCCTGCTCTATTGCTTAGCCCTTATCACTATTCGGCCTTGGAAACAATACACAATATTGATCCTAAGACAGAAGGTAAGAGTTAAAAAAAATAATCAACACAGCTAGGAAGTTTCTGAGGCTATATTGGAACTGAGGAACTCTTGTCTCTAGGTCTTGGTCTTGATCTACTGAACCCTCCCTGACCTCTACTTTTTAAAGAGATTAGTTAAAGGTTTTTCAATTTTATTAGTCTTTTCAAAGCATGAGTTTATACTTCTATTGATCCTTTCTATGATTTTGTCACATTCAATTCTATTTATCCTTGCATTTTTAATATCTTCTTTTTATTTTTGTTTTAGGCTTGGGTATTTATTGACATTCCATTATAAAAATGCATACTTAGTTTATTAATTTTCCTTTTTTTCTGGTTTTTTAATATATGTTTGTAGGGATATGATTTTTCTCCTGAGTACTGCTTTAGGTACATCTCATAAATTCTGATATTTGTCCTATCATTATCAATTTCCTTTATATAATTACTAATTGTTTCTATGATTTATTTTTGATCCATTACTTTTTTAGGATTTCAGTATTAATATAACTTTTTCTCAATTTTTTTTCATGTATAGTACCCAAAGCAATTTCTATTTTTATTATGTTATGTTCTATAAAGGATGTATTAACTATGTCTGCTTTTTAATATTTATTTGAAATATCTCTGTGCCCTGCTACGTGGTCATTATTTGTAAAAGTTCCACTTGGTACAGAGAAATACGGATATTGTTTTGTAGTCTTATTTATCAGATATCATAAGCTTTTAACTATAGTATCTCCAACAATTTGTTTAATTCCATATTTTCCCTTTTGTTATTCTTTCTTTTAGACTCATCCTAAACAGGGACAGTGATTGTAACTATTATGTTATTGTCTATGTTGTCTGGTAGTTCAATTACTGTTTCCTTTGTGAATTTGCATGTGAGGGCATTTGGTGCATAGAGATTTATTATTGATACTAGTTTGTTGTCTTTTATTCATTTCACCATAATATAATAACCTTGTTTATCCTTTTTCAGTTTCTGAATATTTGTTTTTGCTTTTTCAGATATTATGTTTACAATTCCTTTTGTTATGATTCATTTGAAACAGACATTTCTTTCCATCTCAGTTTTATTTTTTATATGTCTTCATTTAAAAAATGTTTTTCATAAACAATGAATTGTAGGATTTTGTTTTCTTATCCAATCTGTCACTGTTCTTTCATTTTTGTGGTTTATTTAATCCATTCATGTTTAAAAGTTATGAGAGTTAACTTTTTCTAATATTGATTTTTCAAGTTATATTTTTTCTCTGCTCTGCTGTAAATACGGTACTGAGTTCTTTCAGTTAATCTAACTTAATCTTTTTTTGAGGAGCTCTTATTCCCAATAGCTCTCTTCCTCTTTCCTTAATCCTTTCCTTTCATTGCTATCCTTTTCCCTTTATAGTTTTGCTTAGTAGTTCCTTTTTCTTTTCTGCTTTTATCTGATTATTTAATTTTTCCTTCATTTTTCCCATCTTAGGTTATTTAAATTCTTCCTTTCTTTTCTCCTTTTCAACTAGTCATATTCATTCAATGTTTAAATTTCATTTTTGCACTCCTTTCCAGAAAGGGCTTCTCTCTCATTCTTTATTATCCATCCTCTCTTTCTGTCTACTCTAGTTCCTCATTTGCTAGCTCATTAAACCTATGATTGTCTATCTTTATTCTCTATATTTATTTATCAGGGAATCAAAACTTTTGAGCCATCACTTTTGGAATTTTTCCTTAAAAGCTGATTTTGTCACTGCTTTCTAGAGCTTGCCCTATAGATTCTCTGTTTCCACTGAGCTTTACTCCCATAACAATGTCTACTGATGCAATTGACATTTCCCATGGTTGGATTCCCCCTTCCCCATATCCTAGTTTATATGGTCCATCACTGATCTATACCCTCTCTTTAGTCACTTCCCACCCTCATAGGTCTATGCCTTCCCACTACCAGGTGTCACTTTTTCCCAGGATTACAACTCTGCTCATCCTGAGTTAGGACAAGTGGCATTTTCAAGTACCAAAGTCCTGTGACTATACCTGGCTCAAAGTCCCTGTCTTCCTTCATAGAATAGGAATTTTCACCCATAAGTATAGTCAGCAGCGAAACATTCATTCTCATGTTATCAAGCAAGGAGCTGCTCCTTCCTTCCTTTTAAATTCCCTGCCCTTTGCCACTACTTATAGGTTCTTTCACCTTTCTTCATTGCTAGTTCTCAACTTGACTCAAGATCATCACACCCTTCCCTCTATCCCCAGTTCTTCCTCTTCCCTTTTATGTGCCTTACTATTTTGTAACAGAGCCCTCCCCCACTCCTCCCACCAAATTAAAACATTGACTTACCTCTAGATCCATCCTCTATCTATAATGTTCTAAACTAACTTCTTCAAACAAGTCTTACTGTTTTCTCTGCTATTATTTTGTTTCTATGGCTGTTCTTGACTTCTGAATTTATTCCTCCTGCATTTCTATTGTTTTTGGTATTTTGAGAAGGAAAGAATCTCTTCAGGTCCTATTTTTATTATGGAGAATGTTTCAAATACATCTTTATTACTGTACATCCGTCTTTTTTCATTTATGGTTAAACTCATATTTGCAGGGTAGACCACCATAATCTGCATCCTAAATTCTATTGTATTTTGGAAGGCACTTATTTCATTTGTTCCTGTGTTTTCTGGTGGTTGCAGAAGAGTCAGTCCCCTATTATTCAATTTCCTTTCCTTTATATTTGAAGGTCTTTCTCCTGATTGCTTATAGAATTGAATTGTTAAAAGTAACAACTTTGTGTCTTCATGTTTGCAAACTTATTTTTTGAGGCAATTTAAGAATTCTTTCACTTGATTTTTCATATTCTACATTCAGAATTTCAGGACAAAGACTTCCACTGCCAAGATGGCGGCGTGGGAAGGTAGCTTGCCTGATTTCTAACAAATTCCCCTCCAAACCACTATACAACAAAGTGGTTGTTGTAAATCCTTGTTCTCGATTTTGAAGCAGTAAATCAGTTCTCCTACCCAGTAGAGATCAGAGAATCAACCAAGGGAAGTACAGTCCTGAGCAGGCAGTTTGAACCAGGATAGGCAACACCCCGGTGATAGTAGGGTGAGGCCCAACCTCATAGCAAAGAAGCCTCAAATGAAAGCAAGCCAGCATGAGGCTGGCAGACTGGAAGTTAGCAGAGAGGCCTCAGCTGGACATTGTCCTATAGCAGGGTTCTACTCTGCTCCCAGGACAGGCCACTAGCAAGTCCCCACCACCAAGACAAGCCAGCAATGAGGCACCACTTCCAGGGCAAGCAGAAATTGTCCCCACAACTTGCATAGCTAACACTAACCAGGCACTACCACCCAGTGTAAGCCAGGAGCTAGGTCCCTCCCCCAGGGTGGGCCAGCAGTGGGACCAACCACTGTGCAAGCAAGCAGGAAAAATAATAACAAAATTAATCTGGGAGAACAAGGTTAAGAATATCAATGGAATCAATGAACAAAGAATGTGAAGAAAGTGACCCAGGAATACAAGATCTCAAAGCTGTAATCATCAAAACAGTCTGGTATAGGCTAAGAAATAGAGTGGTGGATCAGTGGAATAAATTAGGTGCACAAAACAAAGTAATAGATGACCATCGTAACTTTTTGTTTGATAAATCAAAACATGACACATTTTTGGGATAAGAATTCACTATTTAACAAAAACTTTTGGAATAATTGGAAAAATTGTATGACAGAGACTGGGAATAAACCAGATTCTCATACCATATGCTAAAATAAATTCAAGATGATTACATGCTATAAACATGAAGAGTGATACTATAAACAAATCAGAGAAGCATAGAATAATCCCCCTGTCAGATGTATGGATAAGGGAATAATTAACACCAAATTAGATAGAGAGCATTATAAAATGGATAATTTTCATTATATTAAATTAAAAAGTATTTGTACAAACAAAACAAATGCAATCAAGATTAGACAAAAAGCAGAAATCTAGGGGGGAAATTTTGCAGCAAATATCTCTGTTAAAGAACTAATTTCTCAATATAAAGAGAACTAAGTCAAATTTTTAAAAAACAAGTCCTTCTCAAATTGATAAATGGTCAAAGGATATGAAGAGGCAGTTTGCAGATGAAGTTATCTATACTCCTTTGAAAATTCTCAAAATTACTCCATTGGAGAAATGCCAAATAAAAGAATTTTGAGGTACCACCTCACACCTATCAGTTTGGATAATACAGTTGAAAAGGAAAATTATAAATATTGGAAGGGATGTAGGAAAATTGGGACACTAATACACTGTTGGTGGAGTTGTAATCTGCTCCAATCATTCTGGAAAGCATTTTGGAACTATGCTCAAAGAACTCTAAAACTATGCATACACTTTGATCCATCAACTAGATCTGTATCCCAAAGAGTTTTTAAAAAAAAAAGGAAAGGACCTATTTGTACAAAAAATAATCATTGATGCTCTTTTTGGGTTGGCAAATAATTGGAAACAGGAATTATCCACCAAGTGGGGAATGGCTGAAAAAGTTGTGGCATATGATAGTTGTGGGAATATTATTGTGCTACAAGAAATAACAAACAGGATGATTTCAGAAAAATCTGGATAGACTTACATGACCTGATGCAAAGTAAAGTGATGAGAACCAGAAGAACATTGCACACAATGACAGTAAATGGTATTTTTTTTTGGACACAAACAATTGTTAATGACCTTGTTTTTCTCAGAAATACTCTGATGCAAGACAATCGCAGAGACTCATGATGAAAAATGCCATTTGCCTTTAGAGACAGAACTGATACATTCTGAATGTAGACTGAAACACACTAGAGTTCATTTTCTTTCTTCTTCCTTTTTTCACTTGAGATCTCTTTTATAAAATTAATAGGGGAAATGTTGTACATGATCACACTTGTAAAGATCTATATTAGATTGCTTAACTTCTTGGACGGGGGCAAGGGAAAGCAGAAAGGAGAAAGGTCAGTGAAAGGAGAGAATTTGGAACTCAAAACTTAAAAAAAATGGTTGTTAAAATTGTTTTTAATCTAATAGGGGAAAAATAAAATGTTATTTTTTAAAAAGAGATGAAGCCTCAACTAAACTAATAGTATTTTTTCATTAAAAAATAAAAGGGGGGGGGCAGCTGGGTAGCTCAGTGGATTGAGAACCAGACCTAGAGACGGGAGGTCCTAGGTTCAAATTTGGCCTCAGATACTTCCTAGTTATGTGACCCTGGGCAAGTCACTTGACCCCCATTGCCTAGCCCTCACCACTCTTCTGCCTTGGAGTCAATACATGGAAGGTAAGGGTTTAAAAAAATTAAAAAAATAAAGTTTTAGGCTACTCTCATATTATTTTTTGCATTATGGCATTCAGTTTTGTTGCTGTCATTTTTTTTTGTCTTGAATCACTCTTTTGGGAAACCTATGATCCCTACATTTTCTCTATGCATTCTGTCTGAGATTGGCATGTTTTGCTAGGATTGTGGCCATATTTTTTAACTTTATTTTTTCCCCTGATCTTCTAGATTGTTCTTCAATGCTTATGCATTTGCATTTCTTTGGTGAGATTTAGCATCAGAGATTATTCATTTTTCTGTTCTGCTCATTATTTTCACCACACAGTCCATAAATTCTGCTTTTATAATTTCAATTTTCTTTTAAACCATTTGGGAGCAAATGTGTTTGGGAGTGTTATGCTTCCATGTTCTCAAATTTCACAGAATCCTCTGTTTCATTACGTATTGTATTGCTGTCTCTTTATTTGTAGTATATATTTATTGGTGCCTGAATTCATTTACTAGGTCATTTATTAAATACCACATATTATTCTTTTTTTAACCCTTACCTTCTGTCTTAGAATCAATATTGAGTATTGGTTCCAGGACAGAAGAGTGGTATGGGCTAGACTATGGGGGTTAAGTGACTTGTCCTGGGTCACACAGCTAGGAAGTGTTTGAGGCCAGATTTGAACCTCAACCTCCCATGTCTTCTAGGACTGGCTCTCAAACTCCTGAGCCACCCAGATAACCGCCACATGTTCTTCTGATGTTAATGTTTCTCCTATTAATTTATCTCCTTATGTTCAAGGTATTTGACTTTATTCTTCCTGAGATTTTTGGTAATTTCAATAATCCACTCACCCCTTATTTCTAACAATTTCTCCCTTTCTGACTCCTTCCCCTCTGATCATGGTTTTGTAAGGGGGAAAAGAGGTTAATTTTAAAAGGGTTGGACTGGATTATTTAAGAGTGCGGTCACCAGGAATTTAATTTATTCCAAAGAGATTTATTTACAATTTATTTACAAAATGTAGAAAGAATGAAGTAACAACATCAGAGAGAGGATAAACCTTAGGCCTCAGCAAAGCTGAGGACCTGGGGTAGTCTTTTTCAAGAAGTAAGTATCTTCTGAGGTTTCAGAAAATCCAGCAGTTAAGAGTCAGCTTTTCACTCACCACATGCCATTTCAAAGGAAGAAATTTTAGAATAGCCTCACCAGGAACAGGGTCTAGGGTCGAGCCTCAACTCCAAAGAATAAAGAATTCTCTCCAGTCTCTACTTCCAAAGAATTAAGAACTCCTCCCTCATAGGAAGAGACAGCTCCTTTTAAAGACATTTCTTTTGTGTCACTTCTTGTGTCTTCCCCTAATTTTATGTCTAAGAATCACAGTTGAAGCTTTGCTTTAAGACTGCCCAGGAAGGACTTCCAGTCAAGATGGAGGCATAGAAGCAGCAAAAGTTCAGATCTCAGAAACCCTTCTTTACCGATGGCAAACCGAAATTCAAGCTGAACAACAGGATAAACCTGGGGAACCCTCCTCCTGGACCTGGATCAAAAGGTACCACACCCCAAAAGCCAGAACACTAGATCACTTGGATCTAAGGGGTAGGCAGAAGGAAGGTCCCAGGACCCATCCCCCCCAACCCAGAGTGTTGAGCCCACGGCAACAGCAGGAACCTCAGGGCTTTGAGGACTCACCTTGAAAGCAACCTGAGTAAGTCTCCAGGCCACCCAACACAGACAGCAGGGAAACATAGAGAGAAGGGGGAGAGAAGGGGTCCTTCCATCTGAGTCTCAAAGGAGGTCCCAGCCTTAGGGCACCAGCTGAACCCAATCCCATCAGGAGCCCTCAGAGCTACTGAAAGGACAGAAAACTCAGAGCCAGCAAAGGGGTTACTCCAAAGAGCATACCTTGAAAATAACCTGGGCCAGTCTCTGGGCATTCAACACAGACTGGGGAGGAGGAGGTTTTTTTTTCTCTTTTTTTTTGGCTCTGGGATCATTCCGCCCACACCACCTGAACCTAATCCCATCAGGAGCCCTCAGAGCTTCTGAAAGAACAAAAACCTCAGGGCCAGGGAAGGGCTTACCTTGAAAACAACCTGGGCCAGTCTCCAGGCATTCAACACAGATTATGGAGGAGGAGGTTTTTTTTTTGCTTCAGGGCTCATTCTGCCCAAACCAGGTGTACCTAATCCCATCAGGATCCCTCAGAGCCCAGGGAAGCCACTACCCCTCCCCCCCTTAGAGAGCAGGGTCTTCTGAAAAAACAGAAACCTAGAGGCCAAGTCAAGATGGCAGCCTAGAAGGAGCAACCTGGCAGACTGGCCAGAGCTTTGGAGATCTTCCATATTTGCTCCAGCCATTCCGGAAGTTTAAAACTCAGAGTAAACCCAGTAAGAATAATTGGACTACCAGAAGACCACAACAAAAGAAAAAGCCTGGACATAATACTAGAGGAAATTATCCAGGAAAACTGTCCCGAGATCCTAGAACAAGAGGGGAAAGTGGAGATTGAAAGAATCCACAGATCACCCCCTGCATTTAATTCCCAACTGACAACACCAAGAAATGTTATAGCCAAATTAAAAAACAATCAGATGAAAGAACAAATATTACAAGCTGCTAAGACGAAGCCATTCAGATACCATGGAAACACAGTGAGGATAACACAGGATCTGTCTGCATCCACACTGAAGGACCAAAAGGCATGGAATACAATATTCCAGGAAGCAAGGGAACTAGGTCTAGAGCCAAGAATAAAATACCCATCAAAACTGACTATATTCTTACAGGGGAAAGTATGTTCATTTAGCACAATAGAAGAGTTCTAAGTGTTCATAAATAAAAGACCAGACCTGAACAGAAAATTTGAAGTCCAACCACAGAACTCAAGAGAATCATCAAAAGGTAATTAAAAAAGAGGGGAAAAAACAACAACAACAACAACAACAAAAATTTTTAAAGAAACTCAATAAGTTAAAATGATATGTATCCCTATAAGAAAAGAAGTCAATGGCAACTCTTAAAAACTGTTGCTATCACCTGAGCAACTAGAAGAACTACACTCAGAGAGAACAGTGACAAACTGTATAGGATGAAAGGACAAGACATAAATAGATATATAGATATATGCATGCATAAATACATATACATGTGTATGTATATATATACATGACTAGAGCTAAAAAAGAAAAGAGGTTATGACTAAAAGAAATGGGAAAAGAGACAAATGGGGGTAAATTTATATGTCACAAAGAAGCTCATGGCGGGAGGGGGGAGAACATCAATACACTGGAAGGGTAAAGAGGTTGGAGATAGGAAATACTCAACTCTTACATACTTTGAAACTGACCAAAAGAGGGAAGAACAATCCAACCCATTGGGGAAGAGAATAGATTTGCACCCTATAGGGGAGTAGAAGGGTAAAAAACAGACTGGTGGGGAGGTAAGCAGTACAAGGGAGGGAGAGGGTGGGGGGGGGAATTTTCAAAAAGACTACAGGGGAAAATAAGGGAGGGAATAAGAAGGGAGGGGGGTAGAAAGGGAAGTACAAGGGGGACTGATTTAAAGTAAATCACTGGACTAAAAGGTACAGCCGAAGAAGAAAGGTTAGAATTAGGGAAGGATATCAAAATGTCAGGGAGTCCACAAGTGACAGTCATAACTTTGAACGTGAATGGGATGAACTCACCCATAAAACGTAGACGAATAGCAGAATGGATTAGAATCCAAAACCCTACCATATGTTGTCTTCAAGAAACACACATGAGGCAGGTAGACACACACAAGGTCAGAATTAAAGGATGGAGTAAGACCATCTGGGCCTCAACTGACAGAAAGAAGGCAGGAGTGGCAATCATGATATCTGATAAAGCCAAAGCAAAAATAGACCTGATCAAACGGGATAGGGAAGGCAATTATATTTTGTTAAAAGGGAATTTAGATAATGAGGAAATATCACTAATCAACATATATGCACCAAATATTATAGCACCCATATTTCTAATGGAGAAACTAGGAGAATTGAAGGAAGAAATAGACAGTAAAACCATATTAGTGAGAGACTTGAACCAACCATTATCAAATTTAGATAAATCAAATAAAAAAATAAATAAGAAAGGTAAAAGAAGTGAATGAAATCTTAGAAAAATTAGAATTAATAGACCTATGGAGAAAAATAAATAGAGATAAAAAGGAATACACCTTCTTCTCAGCACCACATGGCACATTCACAAAGAATGACCATACATTAGGTCACAGAAACATGGCACACAAATGCAGAAAAGCAGAAACAATAAATGCAGCCTTTTCAGATCACAAGGCAATAAAACATAATGATCAGTAAAGGTACATGGAAAACCAAATAAAAAACTAATTGGAAATTAAACAATATGATATTCCAAAATCATTTAGTTAGAGAAGAAATCATAGAAACAATTAATAATTTCATCAAGGAAAATGACAATGGCGAGACTTCCTTTCAAACCTTTTGGGATGCAGCCAAAGTGGTAATCAGAGGTAAATTCATATCCCTGAGTGCATATATTAACAAACTAGGGAGAGCAGAAATCAATCAATTGGAAATGCAAATAAAAAAAATCAAAAGCGATCAAATTAAAAACCTCCAGCAGAAACCAAACTTGAAATCCTAAAAATTAAGGGAGAAATTAATTAATCAAAAGTGATAGAACTATTGATTTAATAGATAAGACAAGAAGCTGGTACTTTGAAAAAACAAACAAAATAGACAAAGTACTGGTCAATCTAATTAAAAAAAGGAAAGAAGAAAAGCAAATTAACAGCATCAAAGATGAAAAGGGGGACATCACCTCCAATGAAGAGGAAATTAAGGCAATCATTAAAAATTACTTTGCCCAATTATATGGCAATAAATACACCAATTTAGGTGATATGGATGAATATATACAAAAATACAAACTGCCTAGACTAACAGAAGAAGAAATAGAATTCTTAAATAATCCCATACCAGAAAATGAAATCCAACAAGCCATCAAAGAACTTCCAAAGAAAAAATCCCCAGGGCCTGATGGATTCACCAGTGAATTCTATCACACATTCAGAGAACAGTTACTCCCAATACTATACAAACTATTTGACATAATAAGCAAAGAGGGAGTTCTACCAAACTCCTTTTATGACTCAAACATGGCACTGATTCCAAAAACAGACAGGTCAAAAACAGAGAAAGAAAACTATAGACCAATCTCCCTAATGAATATAGATGCAAAAATCTTAAATAGTATACTAGCAAAAAGACTCCAGCAAGTGATCAGAACGGTTATCCACCATGATCAAGTAGGATTTATACCAGGGATGCAGGGCTGGTTCAATATTAGGAAAACCATCCACATAATTGACCACATCAACAAGCAAACCAACAAGCAATAAGAACCACATAATTATATCAATAGATGCAGAAAAAGCCTTTGATAAAATACAACACCCATTCCTATTAAAAACACTAGAAAGCATAGGAATAAAAGGGTCATTCCTAAAAATAATAAACAGTATATATCTAAAACCATCAGCTAATATCATCTGCAATGGGGATAAACTAGATGCATTCCCAATAAGATCAGGAGTGAAACAAGGATGCCCATTATCACCTCTACTATTTGACATTGTACTAGAAACACTAGCAGTAGCAATTAGAGAAGAAAAAGAAATTGAAGGCATCAAAATAGGCAAGGAGGAGATCAAGTTATCACTCTTTGCAGATGACATGATGGTGTACTTAAAGAATCCGAGATTCAACCAAAAAGCTAATTGGAATAATCAACAACTTTAGGAAGGTTGCAGGATACAAAATAAACCCACATAAGTCATCAATATTTCCATATATCTCCAACACAGCTCAGCAGCAAAAACTAGAAAGGGAAATCCCATTCAAAATCACCTTAGACAAAATAAAATACCTAGGAATCTATCTCCCAAGACAAACACAGGAACTATATGAACACAACTACAAAACACTCTCCACACAACTAAAACTAGACTTGAACAATTGGAAAAACATTAACTGCTCATGCATAGGACGGGCCAATATAATAAAAATGACCATCCTACCCAAACTTATTTATCTATTTAGTGCCATACCCATGGAACTCCTAAAATATTTCTTTACTGATTTAGAAAAAAACCATAACAAAGTTCATTTGGAATAACAAAAGATCAAGGATATCCAGGGAAATAATGAAAAAAAACACAAATGATGGGGGCCTTGCAGTCCCAGATCTCAAACTATATTATAAAGCAGTGGTCATCAAAACAATTTGGTACTGGATAAGTGACAGAAAGGAGGATCGGTGGAATAGACTGGGGGCAAGAGACCTCAGCAAGACAGTATACGATAAATCCAAAGATCCCAGCTTCTGGGACAAAAATCCACTATTCAATAAAAACTGCTGGGAAAATTGGATGACAGTGTGGGAGAGACTAGGAATAGATCAACACCTCACACCCTACACCAAGATAAATTCAAAATGGGTGAGTGACTTAAACATAAAGAAGGAAACCATAAGTAAATTGGGTAAACAAAGAATAGTATACATGTCAGACCTTTCGGAGGGGAAAGACTTTAAAACCAAGCAAGACATAGAAAGAATCACAAAATGTAAAATAAATAATTTCAACTACATCAAATTAAAAAGCTTTTGTACAAACAAAACCAATGTAACTAAAATCAGAAGGAAAACAACAAATTGGGAAAAAATCTTCATAAAAACCTCTAACAGAGGTTTAATTACTCAAATTTATAAAGAAGTAAATCAATTGTACAAAAAACCAAGCCATTCTCCAATTGATAAATGGGCAAGGAACATGGATAGGCAGTTTTCAGATAAAGAAATCAAAACTATTAATAAGCACATGAAGAAGTGTTTTAAATCTCTTATAATCAGAGAGATGCAAATCAAAAATCTCTGAGGTATCACCTCACACCCAGCAGATTGGCTAACATGATAGCAAAGGAAAGTAATGAATGCTGGAGGGGATGTGGCAAAGTAGGGACATTAATTAATTGCTGGTGGAGTTGTGAACTGATCCAACCATTCTTGAGGGAAATTTGGAACTATGCCCAACACTCGACAAAAGAATGTCTACCCTTTGATCCAGCCATAGCCCTGCTGGGTCTGTACCCCAAAGAGATAATGGAGAAAAAGACTTGTACAAGAATATTCATAGCTGCGTTCTTTGTGGTGGCCAAAAACTGGAAAACAAGGGGATGCCCATCAATTGGGGAATGGCTGAACAAATTGTGGTATATGTTGGTGATGGAATACTATTGTGCTAAAAGGAATAACAAAGTGGAGGAATTCCATGGAGACTGGAACGACCTCCAGGAAGTGATGCAGAGCGAGAGGAGCAGAACCAGGAGAACATTGTACACAGAGACTAATACACTGTGGTATAATCGAATGTAATGGACTTCTCCATTAGTGGCGGTGTAATATCCCGGAACAATCTGCAGGGATCTAGGAGAAAAAACACTATTCATAAGCAGAGGACAAACTGTGGGAGTGGAAACACCGAGGAAAAGCAACTGCCTGACTACAGCAGTTGAGGGGACATGACAGAGGAGAGATTCTAAACAAACTCTTTAATGCAAATATTAACAACATGGCAATGGGTTTGAATCAAGAACACATATGACACCCAGTGGAATCACGAGTCAGCTATGGGGGTGGGGGGGAGGAAAAGAAAATGATCTTTGTCTTTAATGAATAATGCATGGAAATGATCAAATAAAATATTATAAAATTTAAAAAAATAAAATAAAAAAATAGAGTGCCCAGGAGCAGTTAATTTAATTCTGATTTGTCACTCACTATTGCATATGTGGGTCACAGGCCACCCACTTAATAATTAAGTGGGATGTTTACACTTTTGGTGATTAAATCTAAAAAATAGGTAAGGGTTACAATTTTAATCTTCATAATCAGGGGAGAGTTAATTTTAATCTTCACAGTTTTTCTAGTTGCTGGATCTCAAAGTCTCTCAGCTTCCTCCCGCACCAGGACATTCAGGATTCTCTAGACTAGATCTTTGCCTCATGTGACTTTTGGAGAGATAGCTCTTTAGGTCTAGTGGATTCTCTCATATCTCTCTTCACACCTGATGCCCTATTCTAGTCCCTTATCCTTCTTCCTCTGTTCTCTGGTCTAGTACCACCAGTTCAGAGAACTACCACATTGATACTATGAAATTCTCTAATTTGAATCTTTAAATATCGAGGAGGAGGGTGGGGAAGATTATGGATTTAAGGTTTATTTTAAGACCAAACATGTATCCTATCATTTTTCTGGGTTCCTCTGTGATCCTGCAGAAATACCCTCAGAGAATTCTCTTGTCATGGTTCTGGCCATTTGTCATAAACTAAGTAAACAAATACAGACAGGAGCCTACATCTCCATGGCACTGGGAAAGAAGGAAGAATTACAGGATATAGAATTTGGACTGGTTGCAAAAAATGTGTTGGAGTCTTAAGTTTTATTGCAAACCTAAATGTTGGATCCTGGGATTAGCTAGTCCATTCCCACTGCTGGTAGGTAGGAGGAATGGACTAGTGGGCAGTAAAAAGGGGATAATGAGTAGGCATAACTCTGTCTTTTAAAAATCTTCTTTTGGATTTCAAGGGTCTTCTAAACCATGGAGAAACCTCAAATATCTTTGGAATATAGTTTCTTTATTAGGAAATATTGAAGCAGTCATGGAGATCAGAGAAAATATCTAGTCCTCTATCTTATTGGTTCTGTGACAGAGTATTAGTCCTTTTGCTTGCATTTTGAGAAAACAATGATGTACACTTTTAATTATTTAGGATGACTGTGAAGTGATATTTTCATTATTCAAAAATATTTTTTGCAGATTTCAGATCCATTTATCATGTGCTTCTTTTTGGTGTGGAAGTGTTCCTATTTATTTAGCTGTCTTAGACTGATAGGCCCATGATTCACTTGTGTTATATGGGCTTTTGGTAAGAAAACTTCCAGATATACTATAGTCCATTTTACAAATTCAAATGTGTGTGTTTAGATATACTTGGTATAACACCTGGGTGTTAATTGTGTTAAATACCAGTTTTAATTTCAAGATTCCAGTATTTCTCTTTATTGAGTCCAAATAACATTTTGGTATTATTTGAGCATGATTCTATAAAGTGACAAAGATATTTCATAGGTTTGTCAGTGATCATATAACTTTATTTCACATATATAATCACATATTTAACAAGAATTTTTATAGTAATCCAACTCTTTAACTAGGAAGTCATAACTTATTTTATTTAGGATAGATGATAATTAACTTAAGGATAGGCAAAATGATATTAGGCTTAAACTGTCTTGCTCCTCCTGATCCTTCTGGAAAAAAATTATGCCACATTTTGTATAAATTATTCTTCACATTATTATATTGATGTTGAGTTTTAAATATAAAATAGTTTCCTTGTAAGCATGAACACATGAACACTCTCCCAAGTTCCACAAATGCACACATATATGTATAAAATTATATATATACATATAAACACGTGGATATGTGTATGTGTATTTATTATATGTACCAATCATGAAGGTAGAAATGAATCAAAGACTTTGTGATAATCATAAAAAGCAATATATATATATATGTATATATATATATATATATTACATTGCTTTTAGGTACCTTTGACAGTGATCACATAATAATACAAAAATACAGGCTTTAATATACTTTGGACTTTCTCTCAGAGCCTTTTGTTCTTCAGACAATATATAATTTTCTCTTAAGTGTTTATAGATTTTTAAAAGTTATAAAAGCTGTGAATGGTTAAACAACATGAACATATAACTTGCCTCTTTTTGAAGGATTCAAGGGTATTTTCATCATTGGATAGTAGATAGATACTCATTCTGTTAAAAAATGTGGAATCAAATTTATGTCTTAGATTATTATAGTGCTTTACTAGTAATTTATTTGCTACCATGAAGCCTTTAAGCCAATAATGTTACATCTTTTCCAGTCCTGATGCTTTTCAGTTTTTCAGAGAAACTAAAGTTTCCAATATCTCCTTTTAAAAAAGCTTTCATGTCATTTAATATATTAATAATGTCCAAGATTTCTTTATTGAATTCAACTCCAGTACTTTTTGTATTGGACTTAAACCAGGTAGATGACTAGAAATTTCCTATATTCACTTTCTTTGGGAGTTCTATCACTTTATCATTCATTATATTGTTCTCATCTTTTTGATGTGCTCAGATAAATATGATCCTGGGACAAGTCAGTACTTTTCTATTACTCCTTTATGTTGTATGTTCTATGGACTTCTGCACAGGTAGATAAAATAACTGCCACTTTTAGTTGTAGTATTAGGATACAAACTCAGCCTTGGAAGCCTCTGAAAGCATTCTCAGAACAATTGCTTTAGTAGATATGACAACAGGGATGATAATAATGAGGAGGAGGAGGAGGAGTAGGAGGAGGAGGAAGAATGGGTATTGTGTGGCAGACAGATTAATACTATATTGTTTCTATTTCATTTTCCTAATTCAGTCTCCTTCACTAATTTAATTACAAAACATGTTATTGACTCTAACAGGACAAAAATAAGTTCATTATCTCATTTGAACCTCAAAACCAACCCAAGTTCAAACTTTATAGCCTTTTATCAGGTGAGAATACTAAGACTCAAACAGTTTATGCTTGTTTAGAATTGCATTAGTTAGTTAGTAACTGACACAGCTTGTTCTGTAATCTAAATGTTCACATTTCAAAATCCAAGGGCTCTTTTTATTACTCCATGACAATTCTTCTCATTATTTATAAAATAAGAAATGTATAAATCTGATCACTGGTACTTACTAGCTGTGGAGTTTCACTGAGTGTCAGTTCCTATGTTCCTCTGAATTCTATCTATTCATTTGTCCTTATGGAAGTCTAAAATCCAATTATATTCCATACCCAAATCTATTTCTGCCATGATTTTCTTCAATGATTTGATATATAATTTGTTTCCAGCTCTTTTATTGTACAAATAGTGCTCTATGAATAATTTGCTATTTTTGATACTTTCTTCCTGTCTTTTTCTCCCTTGGGGTAAAAATCCAAAAATGGATTACTGGGTTTGAGGATATAGAGAATTTAGTAACTTTTGCACAATAGGAAGAATTTATGACTCAACTAATGATGTATTTTGTGTGTCTCTTTCCAAAATATGACTGATAGACTATTTGCATATTTTATCATCTTTCCATGTCTGAAATTCCCTCCATATATAAGTCTGTTTCTAGGAGTTCCCATTTTCCTTTAAGATTCATCAAATTTGACCATTTCTATATTCACACTCAGAAGACAATATAAGTTTTCCATATGCAAATTCTTCAACAGTTTATTCACTTCTATAGCTTCTTTTTTGTTTTTCTTCTTGTTAGATTTATCTATCTCTGAGAGGAAAATGTTAAATTCACTGGCAATTATTGTGTTACTACCTATTACTTTTTTCAATTAATTCTGTTAACTTTTCCTTTATTCATTTTAAATGTTATGTCTGTTGCTTCATATAGATTTAGTATAACTATAAAATCTTTGTCTATGGTCTCTGCAAAAATAATGTAACTTCCCTGTTTATCTCCTTTCATATAATGAATTTTTATTTTTATATGACTTGGTGGCATGATTGCAATTTCTGCCTTTTCCAGTGACTTTATTAAATTTTATTCCAGCCTCTTATTTTCATTCTGTATGTGTCTTTCCTTTTTCCAATATACTTTCTCAATGCAACAAATTGTTGCCTTGTGTTTTCTTATCTATTTCATTACTATACTTTATTTTCATTTTTAAACTATTCACACTTGGCCTCAAGATCATTATCTTCATAGTTTACTTATATTATTTCTTTAGTATTGATTTTTTGTCTCATTCTCTTGTGTCAGTACTTAGCTCAAGCAATTAATTTTGCCTATGCTACTTGGAAGGGAGTACATTCCTACAAGATTCCCTTTTTTTGTTCCCATTTGCCTACTATACCCAAATACTTTGTTTACTTGAAATCATGATTTATTTTCTTGTACTTAGTCAGTTATCCACTTCCTTCTGTTTCTTCAATCTCCCCTTCCACCTTGGTTAAGTAAGAAATTCAGTCTTGCCTCCTCTTATACCCTCCTCTCCCTCTCTCTTTTTTACCAACTTTATTTTACTGGGTACTATGTGGGCTTTTTTCTTTTGATACCTTTGGCCTTTTTTCCCCTCTTGCCTTTCTGAAGAGCTCTCTTAGTCTGCTTATCTTGGGTGATATGAGGTTCCAGGGTCTGTCACTGTACTGAGCAACTTCCAAGCACATGGTTAGTCTCAGTACTGAGGCATCTGCCTGCAGGGACTGTTTTTTAACTCATAATGTTCTTTCCTCCACTCTCCTCCTTCCCTTGACATGGTTGGTGACAGTCCATATCTCCATATTCTTACAATATGAAGGTGAGGCACTCACTATTCCCTAAGAAGAAACCCTTATTTTAGTATTCTGTTATCACAAGTAAGTATGCTTTCATTCATCAATTCCTCCATTTACAGTTTTCCTTTGTTTCATGTGACTATACAGAGGCTAAATCAGCTGTTCCTAAGAGATGGGGCTTGGAGGATGGGTGGGGAGATTAGGGTTGTTTTGACAGTTACTGTAGTCATCAATTTGTTCCTGTCCTGTCTAACCTCTTGGGGGTTAGACTAGACTCAACTTCACTTAGAACTCACATTTTTTCATCCCTTTCACATTTCTTCATCTTCTGTTCTCTTTTCCATCATGAGCAAAGAATTGATCTCTGCTGTTTTGTGAATGTCACATAGAGGAAATGGTACTGAATGAACACTCTGAAAGTTTTCTGGTGTTAAATTTTAAGATACCTCCCTTATTGGGGCTGCCTTTTCTTCTTGGGAATTTAACTCTTTTACTTATGATTGGACACAGTTCCTTTGTTTTGAGGATGGAGAATGAAGGGCTTTAAAGAGACTTAATGAATCCATCATCTTGTTGGTTACTAAGCACAATATTTTCAACTGTTTACTTGACAATGGAATCATTTGTCATTACTTGAAAATGTCTTCACAAAGCTAATACAAAATGTAATTTTAATCACTTATAAGGTTGACATCATTTCCAATAACTTTTCTTTCCCTCAAACACATAATGAAGTGCAACATTATAACTCAGCATTCATGCTTAAATCATTAAGGAAACTTCCATTAGTGGCCTGAATTTTCCAGCTATTGGATTTAAGTATAGTATATTATATGTCAAAGTTATTAAATGTATTGGCATGATTATATGGATTGCACAGTGGATAGAGCACTGGGTCTGGAGTTAGGATGACCCAAGTTCAAGTCCATAGACACATATTAGCCATTCAACCTTGGCCAAGTAACTTAACCCATTTGTGTCAGTTTCCTCATCTGTAAAATGAGCCAGAGAAGGAAATGGCAATCCACTCCATTATTTTTGCCAAGAGCACCCCAAATGAAGTCATGGAGAGTTGGATATGATTGAACAACAACAATAAGATTATATAATCTTAGATGCAGAGATGTAAAACATCAGAGAAGCTATCTAGTCTAACCATTTGCTTTGAATTTGTGAAAATCGAGCCCCTGAGAAGTAAATGTCTTGAACAATAACAGCATGTGATAGAACTAAAAGTAAAACCCCATTCTACTTCACACTAAATTCAGGGTTCTTTTCATCACACCTCACTATTTGTCTTTTTAAAAAATTTTAGTACCTTTTCATGGTAAGTTTTATTAGTTGAATGTTGACAAAACACAATAGGTCAGAAAAATTCTGTCATATGCTCTTCTTATCATTTGTTAATTGAAAAGTATTGGAAGTAGATATATTTTCTAAGGATTCCTATCTAAATATTATACAAAAATTAGCCAAAAAAATCTTTGAGCATAAAATTAATGCTTGATAAAAATGAACAAAGATAGCAATGATAAACGAAAGATATTTCTTTTTTTCCTGACAAAAATGTTTAATTCCAGTGTTTTCTCACTATTTCATTTCTTTAATATTCATCAAATTTTAAAATCTGATTGAACATATGATTTGATGGATATATGATTGGAGATTTTAACCTTAAATAATAGTTCTATTACAAATAATAATATGGAAATAGGTTTTGAACAATGATATATACATATAACCCAGTGGAATTGCTTGTCAGCTCAGGAAGGGGGAAGGGAGAAGGGTAGGCAAAGAATATGAATCATGTAACCATGGAAAAATAGTTTTAATTAATTAATTAAAAATAAAAACATGCTAAAATAAAATAAAAATCTTTCTTGAATTGTTCCTTCTATTTGGATTATGGGTGTTTGTTATACCTGCTAAGCTTTGACCTTGTGACAGGTATATTCTGAAGATAAGTTAGATATTTTTTAAATTTTCTTGCCTGATGGACCAAGAAAAAGAAATGAAGAACTACTGTCCTTATATATTAGGATCTCTTTAATTCAACAATAAATATTCACCAAAGGCCATGCTTTCTGAGATAAGGTCATTTTAACCATCTATTCCATTAAAATATGTTTATTTTTCTTACAGGTGGCATCCGTTAGAACATGCAATTGACAGTTCAGTTAGTGGCCTTTGTCAGGAAAATGTAACTTCTTCTAATGAAAGGGAAAGTTCTAAATAACCCAATCTGAAGATTTGTGCACACTAGTGAATATTTATTTATTGTAAACAGGTCAGCTGACAATTCAACTTCTTCCCCAGAAGATGATCTGGACATTAATTAATAGTATTATATGTGTTATGCCCATCTAATTAGAATTGCTGTTATGAATATTTAGAAAAGCATGCTGCTATTCAAATTCGTCTTTTACCTAATCTCTCTAAATCTTCTTTTTCTATTCTTTCCATTCCCTTCTCTCTCTTCTTGTTCTTTTCCCTTTTTGTCTCATTCTACCCCATGCTGCTCTCCTTTTCCTTACGCTTCTCATTAATTTTTAAAAACAATTCACCCTACTGAAATAGAAAATTGGGTGGTGAAATTAGGTCAACATTGTTGATTATTACTGTTGTTACCCTCCATTCCCCTTGTTTCCTTTTTCTCTATCTCCCTCTATATCTTCATTTACTTCTTTATCTCTTACTGAGAAAAGCAAATGAGTCAGAATATTTAAGAGCTCAAAAGGCAAGTAAGAAGAAGTAAAAAGGTGATTGAAGGCCTTGGCTGTAGGACTCAAAGGAAGGAGTGTGAATCTAGGAAGTGCTTTGTAGACAAAAGAGGCAAAATAAGTAACTGGAAGCCCATATTTGTATGAGGCAAGTAATACCAACTACATGTATATTTTTACATAAAAAATTATTTTTAGACTGTTATTGCTTTTTGTGTGTGTGAAGAGTCAAACTCCACTTAGTTTCCTACTTATGGTGACCTAATTAGCTAAAGACTTCTGGTCAAGTGTTATGACCATGACCAAAAAAGAAAATCCACGTTATATTATGTTAGATTTTTTATTCAAAATGAGACTTTGTAAAAGTAGCATCTTTGTAAGATTGTATATCCTGGTTTTTGGTTTGGAAAAGATCACTGTTCTGTTTTTAAGAGAAAAACCTTCTTGGAATGTTCTGTCTCTGAATTTTCTTAAAGAAGAAATCAAGAATGAAAAAGGATTGTTAAGGTCAGAGGCCAAATGCTCAGTGAATTTGTTTATGGTATTCAGCTTTGCTGGTCCTTTCATTTGGGACATTTCTCAATTTTTATTCTCATGTGACCTTTGTCCAATCCTGGGGCCAGGATAATGTATTGTATTAGAACGTTAATTGGGTTTGGCATTAGAGGAGAGCTTGGGTTGGAATCCTAGCTCTGCTGTTTCCTTCTGTGATCTTGGGCAGATACCTAATTCCTCTTGCTTTCTTAGGAGAGGCAACCTGATACAGTGGATAAAGTACTAGACTTGGAGCCTAGAAAATACAGATTCAGATTCTGTCTTACACTAAGAAAGTCATTTTTTCTTTCTGAGCCTCACTTACTTTAGTTGTAAAATAAGAATAATAATGGTACTTACTTTACAGATTTTGCATGAATACAAAATAAAATAATGCATGCAAAAGGTCTTTCAATCTCTAAAGGGCTCTATCATTATGAACAATTACTATGAGGGCATTCAACTCATTTAATTTTTTATCATGTTCAAGATTCTTTTGTAGATAATAGCAAAAAAAAAAAACCCACAAGAAAATCAATGATTAAAAAAGTCCCTTGGAAAGGACTTAGGCCCTATTGAGGAGATATATCCAATACATAAGACTAATACAAGCAGAGATCATGTAGAGCATAGGCTGGATGAACTGCAATTCTCTGGGATATTCATCAACTCATGGTCTCTATCTGAACCTATACTCACAGAAAATTGAGGAGAGAAAGAACTAAGGACTGGATTTAGAGTGCTGAGATTAGGAGAATTTTTGAGATATAGTTTAATAATAACAACAACAACAATAAAAATAGGTAGCATTTATATAGCTTGATTTAAGGTTTTCAAATCATTTTATATAAATTATCTTTTTTGTACTCTCAGCCCTAAGAAATAGGTGCTATTATTATCACCATTTTACATATGGAGAAATTACATTTTTCTTAGAGGTAGCAAGCATTGCTAGTTTTTGAAGTAGGAGTTCAAATCCTGTCTCTATCATATACTGTACAATGTATTGAAATCTGAGTTAGGAAGACCTGGATTCAAACTACACTGTGATACTTATCATCTGTGAAACTAAGAAAGAGTCCTTAATCTCTCTGATTCTTAGTTTTCTTATATGTAAAACAGTAACATGTCACTATTATACTTCTGAAGTAAGAAAGATCTAGGATTCCAGGAAACTCTCTGACACCATATTTTGCAGAGAAATCAACAACTTGCATGGGGTAGAGTGAGTTTTCTCAATGCCAATGAAATTAGAGGTCCAGGAACTATCTCTATCCCTACCCCCTAGTTACTATTAGGTTCAAATCACATAATGTATGCTAAGGGCTTTGCAAACTTTAATATACCTTACACATTTCAGCTGGATCCAACAATAGTTGGATGTGACTGTGACTCCAGAGTCATTTTTTAATTTTATACCCTGTACCTTCCACCTTAGAATCAATACTGTGTGTTGGTTTCAAAGCAGAATGGTAAGGGCTAAATAATGGGGTTAAGTGACTTGCCTAGAGTCACATAATACAAAGTGTCTGAGGTCAAATTTGAACCCAGGACCTCCCATCTCTGGGCCTGACTACAGTGGTTTTTAATCCATTTGAAAAGATTATTTCTTTAATAAGTAGTAAAAATGGCTAAGATGGTGTTATAAGGGAACACATAAGAAAAGGAAACATAGTTTTTAAACATTAACATTAATTTTCTGTTTTAATCTTTCTCTTTGAAAAAGAAAAAATAGCAAATACACATAGAAAACAAAATAAATTTCTATCTTTACTACATGCAAAAATATGTAATTGATTTTTCATCTTGATTATATCACCTCTCTCCTAGAAGGTGGGTATTGTTCTTTGTTCACCAGTTTTATGGATAATGGCTAGTCACTGCACTAATCAGAATTCTCAAAAAAAATTTTAATTACCTGTCCTTAAATTTTTTTTGCTATTTTTAGAAATTATTCTCCTGATTCTTTTTACTTCTCTCTGCATTCGTTTACATAAGCTACCCAGAAATTTCAGAAATCATCTACTCAGTCATTTCTTATGGAACAATGCAATACTAATAATTATACCTTAATTTTTTTCAACTATTCTCCAATTTATGGGTACCCCCTTAATACATACATTGCCACTTCAAAAAGAGCTGTTCTAAATATTTTTGCACATAAATGTTACCTTTATTTTTTAAAAGAAAAGGACATTCTGTGAGCATTCTAAATGAAATTATAAAAACAGAATTAGGGAATAAATAAACAAGACTATTATTACTATCCTGATGGTCAATGAATCCTTGAAGGAGGAACTAGCCTAACATATGACCTTATCAATTTTTAAACCATCAGTTGATAAGTTTTTGGAAGATGTTCCATGATTTGTTGAGGGGGAAAAAAGAGGTTAATTCTCCAAAGGGAGAATGATGTTCCTGGGCTTCAGTTTTTTTTCATCTATTAAATAACTGGACTGAACAAAATGGTTTCTGATGTCCCCTCCAAGTCTAAGTCTGTGATCCTATGAGTCTATGAGACTATTTTAATTAAAATGGAAGATAATCCTTAGGTTTTAATAAATGTCTTGAGATTACATGGATTGGTAGAAGGGAAAGAGGATGAGAGAGATTACTTTCCTTAGTACTTCATTTAGTTTGTGGTTTTATGGCTGCAATTTAGACTCCCTGGTCATGCTCACAGATAAGTCTAACCAGTGTCAAACACGGAAGAGAACAGACTGCCTCCTTCCTGGTTCATCATTGATATACCCTCTTGAATCCCCCATCACTGTCTTGGCATTCACATTCAAGTGGTGGAGGGTTAATTTCCTTCACATGGGTACATGGTCAGATATAAGATGGTAGGTTTTAGTCTATGTAACCAGAGTATCTGCTCCCCCCTCCAAAACAATCCACATAGAATCAATCTAATCTGGTCAATGACTAATCAAGAATCCCTTATCTAACATCTTCAACAAGTGATTATGAAATATTCCCATAGAGTCTTCTAGTGAAGTAGAACTTAATACTTCTCATAGCAACCTATTACACCCTTAGACAGCTATAATTATTAAATCCTCCCCACACCCTTTACATTAAGCTAAATTCTTCTTTGCTGCAGTTTTTATCAATTGCTCCTTATTCTACCCCCATTCTATCCCCTGTGCTAAGCATTACAAGCCATTACTTGTTTTTCAAATACATGAAGACTGCTATCATGTCATCTCTAAGTCTCTTCTTATCATTCTACATACATCTTCAGTTCCTTCAACTGATTCTTATATGAATGATCTCAAGGACTCATTGTAATCATGATCTGACTCCTCAGCATACTCATGAGTTTACTAATGTCCTTCCTAAAAGTTATATGAAAATGAATACATAGATATGGAATGACCAAGGCAGAATAGGATAGCATCATTCTCCTCCTCGTTCTGGGTGCTATACATCTCTTAGTACATTAATATTCTTCACTGCTATATTATACCATTAGTTTCTGTTAAGCTTTCATTCTATTAGAACCTCCATAAGCTTTCATACAATGTATATTTAAACACATATCATGCCTTTCCCAGCTTGTGTTTAAGAAACAGATTTCCTTAAGTCCAATGCTAGCACTTTACATTGATTCTTATAAATCTTTATATTTGCTGAAACTTTCTAGCTTTTCTAGATATTTTCTGATTCATCACTCAGCTATATAATATATTACCTATCCCCCTGAGATTTGTATCAACTTACAAATTTTTCGAGTTGCTATTTATAAATTTTTCTGCTTCTAGGATAAAGTTAAATTGTAAAAGGTCAAGAACAACACTATGGCCAGTTGGGTTTTATAATAGAAATGCAGGGTTGGTTCATTAAAAGGAAAACTATAAACATATTTCACCATTTCAATAACAAAAAAAACCAAAAGAAATCACATTGTTATTTTAATAGACAGAAGAAAGCTTTTGACAAAATGCAACACTCATCCTTATTAGAAAACACTAGAAAACATTGGAATATAAAGAGCATTCCTCAAAATGATAAATAGCATCTATCTAAAACATTTAGTAAATGTTAACTTTAATGGGGATAAGTTAAAAGCCATCCCAATAAAAACAAGAATGAAGCAAAGATGCCCAATATCACCTCTACTATTCAATATTGTATTAGAAATGTTAGCTATTACAATAAAAGAAGAAGAAATGAAAGGAGTTAAAGTTATCACTCTTTGCACATGACATGATAGTATACCTAAAGAATCAACCAAAAATTAATTAACAATTAAGAATTTTAGCAAAGTTGCAGGATATAAAATAAGCCCATAAAAATCATTAGCATTTCTCTACCAACAAAATCCACTGGCAAAGGATAGAAAGAGAAATCCTATTTAAAATAACTTTAGACAACATAAAACACTTAAGAATCTACCTACAACCCAAATCTAGGAACTATAAGATGACAACTACAAAATGCTTTTCCCACAAATAAAGTGTGATTTGAATAATTAGAAAATTCTTAATTGCTCATGTATAGGCGAGGCCAATATGATAAAAATAACATTTTTCCCAAATTAATTTTCTTATTCATCACCATGCCAACCAAACTAACCAAAATCATCTCATATTGTTAGAAAAATAATAACATGATTCATCTGGAAAAACAAAGACCTGGAATATCAAGGAAATTCATGAATAAAATTGAAGGAAGTTAGCTTAGCTTAACCAGATCTCAAACTATATTATAAAGTAGTAGCCATAAAAAATAAATGCTTCTGACTAATAAATAGAGTAAAGGGCCAATGGAGTAGATTAGACACTCAAAACACAATGATCAATGATCATAATATGATACATATCATACTATTTTCCAGTTTTCCCAGCAATTTTTGTCAAAAAGGGAGTTCTTCTTCCAAGAATTTGGATGATTGGGTTTGTCAAATACTAGGTTAATATGGTAATTGATCACTAGTCAGTACCAGATAGTCTTTTAAGCCCTTTGGGCATAGTTCCAAATTGCCTTCCAGAATGGTTAGATCAATTCACAACTCCACCAGCAATGCATTAGTGTCCAAATTTTGCCACAACCCCTCCAACATTTATTATTTTCCTTTACTGTCATATTGGCCAATATCCTAGGTGTGAAGTGATAGCTCAGCATTGTTTTGATTTACATTTCTCTAATTATGACAGACTTAGAACACTTTATCATGTGCTGATTGATAGTTTTGATTTCTTTATTTAAAAACTGCCTATTCATTCCCCTGGTCTGTTTGTTAATAGGAAATGGCTTGAATTTTGTACAATTGACAAAGCTCCTTAAAAATTTGAGAAATTAGACTTCTGTCAGAGGTTTTTTTTAATGAACTTTCCCTCCAATTAGTTGATTCCCTTCTAATTTTGGTTGCATTGCTTTTGTTTGTAAAAAAAAGTTTTAATTTAATGTAATCAAAATTATTCATTTTACATTTTGTAATGTTCTCTATCTATTGCTTGGTATTAAATTCTTTCCTTTCTCATAGATCCTATAGGTATACTATTCTATGTTCACTGAATTTACTTATAGTTTCCTTCTTTATATTTAAGTCATTTGCCCATTATGAATTTATCTTGGTATAAGGTATGAGATAATCTCTCTCATGCTGTTTTTCTAATTTTCCCAGCAGTTTTTGTCAAATAGTGGGTTCTTATCCCCAAAGCTGGAATATCGATGTTTATTTTATACTATCTTGCTGAGGTCATTTACCCCAAGTCTATTCCACTTATCCACCCTTCTGTCTTGTGGCCAGTACCATATTGTTTTTGATGATCAGTGCTTCATAGTACAGTTTAAGTTCTGATACTGCTAGGCCTCCATCCTTCACATTTTTTCCCATTAGTTCCATTCCCTTGATATTCTTGATCTTTTGTTCTTCCAAATAAATTTGTTAAAACATTTTTTCTAATTCTATAAAAAAGTTTTTTGGTAGTTTGATTAGGTATGTCACTGAATAAGTGAATTAGTTTAGGTAGGATTGTCATTTTTATTCTGTTAACTCATCCTACCCATGAACAATGAATGTTTTTCAATTGTTTAGATCTAGTTTTATTTGTGTGAAGAGTGTTTTGTAGTTGTGTTCATATAATTCCTGAGTTTGTCCTGGCAGATAGATTCCCAAATATTTCATATTAACTAAAGTGATTTTAAATGAAATTCCAATTTCTAATTCTTGCTGCTGGTTTTTATTGGAAATAAATAGAAATACTGATGATTTATGTGCATTCATTTTGGATCCTGTAACTATACTAAAATTATTTCCACTATCTGTTTAGTTGATTTTTTGGGCTTCTCTAAGTATACCATCATATCATCTAAAGAGTGTGATTATTTAGTTTCCTCACTGCCTACTTTAATCCCTTCAATTTCTTTTTCGTCTCTAATTGCTACAGATAGTGTTTCTAGTACAATATTAAATAATAGTTATGATAATGGGCATTCTTGCCTCACTCCTGGTCTTATTGGGAAGGTTCCTAACTTATCCCAATTGAAGATGATACTTGCTGATGGCTTTAAATAAATACTGCTCATTATTCTGAGGAAAGGCCCTTCTATTACTGTATGTTTTAGTTTTTTTTTTTCAATATGAATGGGTGTTGAATTTTGTCAAAGGCTTTTTCTGCATCTATTGAGATAATCATGTAATTTCTATTAATTTGGTTGTTGATATAGTCAAGTATGTGGATAGTTTTCCTAATATTAAACCATCCTTGCATTCCTGGTATAAATCTCATCTGGCCATAGTGGATAATCCTTATGATAACTTGCTGTAATCTTTTTGCTAGTATTCTATTTAAGATTTTTGCATCTATAATCATTAATGAGATTGGTCTGTTGTTTTCTTTCTGGGTTTTTGGTCTGCCTGGATTTAGAGTCAGTACCATATTTGTGTCATAAAAAGAGTTTGGTAAGACTCCTTTATTTTATCAAATTGTTTGTATAGTATTGGAATAAGTTGTTCTTTAAATGTTTGATAGAATTCACATATAAATCCATCAGGCCCTGGGGATTTTTTCTTAGGGTATTCCTTGATGGTTTGTTCAATTGCTTTTTCTTAGATGGTATTATTTCATTATTCTATTTTTTTCTTTTGTTAATCTAGTCATTTTATACTTTTCTAAATACTCGTCCATTTAACCTAGATTGTCATATTTGTTGCAATATAATTGGGTATAGTAGCTCTTAATGATTATGGTAATTTCCTTCTTATTAGAGGTGAGATTGCCCTTTTAATTTTTTGATAGTACTGATTTGATTCTCTTTTTTTATTTTTTTTTATTTGATTTGCCATTACTTTATCTATTTTGGTTTTTTTCAAAGAACCAGTTCCTGGTCTTATTTATTCAATACTTCTTTTACTTTCCCTCCTTTAATTAATCAATTAATTAATTCTCCTTTAACTTTTAGGGATTCCAATTTAGTTTTTGGCTAGGGATTTTAAATTTGTTTTCTCTCCTAATTTTTTCCAATTCACTGATCTCCTCCCTCTATGTTTTGTTGATATAGACATTCAGAGATATACATTTTCCCCTGAATCCTGATTGGCTGCATCTCATAGATTATGATATACCGTCTCCTTATTGCCATTCTCTTTAATGAAGTCTGTAATTTTTCTAGGACTTTTTGATCCACTAGTTTTGAAGAATTAGATTTAGTTTCCAATTAATTTTAAATTTGCCTTTCCATGGACCCTTATTAATTATAATCTTTATCTTGTGATCTGAAAAAAATTTACTTTTATTATTTCTGCTTCTCTGTATTTGTTTGCAATGTTTCTATGCCCTATTCATACATGATCAGTCTTTGTATATGTACAATGTACTCTTCAGATATCTATTAACTCTAATTTTTCTAATACTTCCTTCACTTCTTTTACTTCTTTCTTATTTATTTTCATGTTTGAATTATTTAGTTCTGAAAGGGAAAAGTTGAGGTACCCCACTATTATGGTCTTACTATCTATTTCCTCCTTAAGCTCCTTTAATTTCTCCTTTAGAAATCTAGATGTTATACCATTGGGTGCATAAATGTTTAGTAATAATATTAATTCATTGTTTATAGTACCTTTTAGCAAAATGTAATTTCCTTCCTTATCTCTTTTAATCAGATCAATTTCTACTATCGCTTTGCTTGGTATCATGATTGCTTCTCCTGCTTTTTTTTTTTTACTTTAGATGATGCATAATAAAATCTGCTCCAGCCTTTTACCTTGAATCTGTGTGTGTGTCTCCCTGCCACAAATGTGTTTCTTGTAAAAAACATGTAGGATTCTGGTTTTTAATACACTCTGCTATCTATCTGATTCCATTTTATGGGCAAATTCATCCCATACACATTCATCATAATTATTACTAACTGTGTATTGCCCTCCATCATATTATCCCCTTTAGATCCTGCTCTATTCCCTTTCACTCTGTCCCTCCTCACCAGGACTTTCCTTTTGAGTTCCTCCAAATCCTCTCTCCCCCTTCCCTTGTCTTATTCCACTTTTACTTCTCTGTAGGGTAAGAAAGAATTCTATACCCCACTGAATATACTTGTTGCACCCTCTCTAAGCAAGTTATGATGAGAGTTGTAGGGTATAAAATTAATATGGTTTGGCTAAATATAAGAGAATGTAGTCACCAATATTATAACTCAAGTCAAAATGACTTTTTATTTAGCAGCTTTATTTACAAAATAGAGAGAAAGAGTGAAGTAGAGAAATGTGAAAGAGGTTAGAGTCAGGAGTCTAGCTTATCACCCTAAATGTTTCTCTAGTGCTTCACTCAACCCTGGCAGGGTTTGTTATCCTTCCATGAGAGTACCCTCAGCTGGAGGGCCATTTAGCTAGAACACATAGTAGTAAATAAACAATTGGCCTCCTCCAGAAACTAATCTCTCAAGAAAGGACTCAGCTTTTCACTCACCCATGTTGTAGTTCAAAGGGGAATATCCAAGAACAGTCTTACCAAAGGCTAGAGCCCCAAGTGAAATAGGTTGATAAGATGGATAGAAAGGTTTATAGACTTGTTGTTGGTATACTGCTCAGAGACTAGGCTGATAGGCCTGTGTAGGCCATAGAAGTAGGTTGTAGGCCAAAAGCTATCTAACTAGTTCAGAGCTTGTTAAAACATTAAATTAGGTTTATTATTATCAAAGTAAAAGAGAAAGGGTAGAAGACCAGGGAAAGGAGTCCCTAAGCTATACAATCTGTACACTCCTCTCTCCTTATACAGACTTCTCACGAAGCCATCTTCAAGTTCTTCAGGCTACCTTTATCTACTCTATCAATCTGTAAATCCCAACATTGTCTATATAATCTGATCTAACTGGTCCTCCAAATTACTGGTAGTCAAATTAAAAGTTCATCAGATATTTGATAGCTTGACCATTTGGTGCAATCACCCTTCTAGGCCAAAGGCCAAGATGACTGGGCTGTTCTCACTGACAGGATTTCATTGGGTACTGGTAGCTCATTCTCACAGTAGTCAGAAACTCTCAGGATACAGGATCTTATAGTAACACAGGTAGAGATAGGGATGGACCAGATCTCAGGATCTCTGGATAGCTGGAAAGCAAGAACTTCTGGCTTTCAGGGAATAGGTAAGTCACCTTCCCTTAGGCTTAGATAGAACTGCCAACAGGAAGTTATCTCTTTGCTCCCCTGGAAGGACAGGAATAATGAATCCCAACTGTCTCAGGGAGTCTGGTTATAAGTCTTCCCCAGGCTCCAGAATAGAGTCCTCTGAAGTTCTGTGGCTTATGGCATGGTCCCTTTGCAAACTCCTGAAGTGTGTCTCTTATGCAAAAGTCCTGCTTTCTTCCACTTTCTCTTACACAGTCCCATGCTGAGGAAGGTCTTCCACTAGTCTACAGAACCTTGAAAGAATTTGAAGACCTTATTACAGGAAGTTTCAGCCACTTTTAAAGACCCTTCTTTATATCACTTCTTGTTCCTTCCTCCATTTTAGGGGACCAATTGTAGTCTTAAATTTGCTTAGAAATGTCCTGGGGAAGTCAGTTGCTTCAGGAGGTGCAAAATCCCTTTAGTAAGTAGTTTGTGGCCTTTCCCTTCTTTAGGGTTAAGAATGGGTATATTCTTTTTTTGTTAATTAAATTTAAAAGAAGTAAGGGGAGAGTTAATACCATCTTCACAGAGTAAAGTTTAAGCATTGCCTATCACCACCCTTATCCTCTCCTCTCTATAATGATTTTCATGCCTCTTTATGCTATATTACTTACCCCATTCTATATCTTCCTTTCCTTTTCTCCCAGTATAACCTCTTTTGCCCCTTGAATTTTTTCAACATATCATTCATATGTATACTTATCATATATATATATATATATCATATCATCATATATCATCATATACTTTGTTAACTTGGATATAACATAGAATTACCAAAGTAGTCAGACAAACTAAGTCTTTCATCAGGAACAGGGATGGGGACCAATAATTTATTACCACTCTGAGTCCAGCTTCACATACCACATAGAGCCTGTACCTTGGGGACTCTGGGAACTGTATCCCTGGGATAAGGCACCACATTAAATGCCAGTTCTGATGCCAACTCCACTTTGGAGGAAAACAACATCTAATTGCCAACTCCAAAAAGAAACAGAACTTGGGGGTCCCTTTATACCTTTTAGAGAAATTGCTATAGTAAGCCTGCAGAGACAAACCACAAACAGGTTGCAAACCTCTTTGCAGCCAGCCTTAGGGCTATCACCTAGGGGTCAGCTATAACATATCAAAGGCAAGGGTCAAATGTAGGAGCTGAGCTCCTGAGAGGAGACTTTAACAAAATAAGAGAAGCCTTGAAAACAATTAAAAGGCACTTAACATTAGCTATGTCCACAAATCCCACCTATGCTAAGGGTTCCCAAATAGCTCTAAAATCCATAGTTTAACCGAAAAGCAGGGGTGCTTCACATTGAGATTTCTCAAAGGGTAGAGGTAAACTGAGTCATCCAAATTTTCCGTCGACAACATCATATCATCATAATCATAATTTGCTTTGCTTTCACTGTCCCCTTCTGTTTTTGTACTTTGTTCTTTGTCTCCATAAAAAATTCTTGGTTTCACTCTTTTTTCCCCTCTCATTTTTCCTGTCTAGGTATAGGTAGATTCTGTTTTTGGGGATGGTCTTGTAGCAAGGGAAGTTGCAAAGAAGTTGCAAAGATTGATTGACAGCCCTCAAGCATAGATTTTTAAGAGTTGGCAGGGTAAAGATTCTAAGTTGTTGAATAGCTTTTCAACTCTGTCTCTGAAGTCGGATTTCAACACAGAAGCTGTGAATCTGAGAGGCTCCCTGAAATAACCATCTCTTAAACTGCATGTCTTGGATTATCAAGAAAAGGTTGAGTGGGACTTCCCCATTCATTCTGGTGGACAGAATGATTTGGGTGAGGATTCCTCTGCTTCCTGGATCTTTTAAGGACCTTCAACTGGATTTCTTTAGTCTGACCCACCAAGGACTCTGGAGAGTGTGAAAATCTGGACTCCCTGTTTGAACTTTATCCTTTATTTAACTTGTAGATTAGTTTAGTTTAGTTAGATTAAGATTAGTTCAGAAACTATTGGGTTAAGAATTTGGGTGGGAAATAGTCAGATGGTCCATCCTTTCCTACCATTCCCTTCCCTTTGTTAATAAAATTATTTATTTACTTGTGTGTGTTCCCTTTCCTAAACCTTTCCCCCTTTCCCTTAAAATTGCCTTATAACAGTCTGGATCTCTATCTTCTAATTTCCAGTATAATTTTTTTTCCCATTAGACCTCACTTGTCACAAGGCAATTCAAATAAATGAGGAATTTTCTAAAATACTACACAATACTGAGTGTTTTGTCCTTTAGGGAATTAATTTAAATCAGGGGACAATAAGTTGTCTGGTTTTACCTTAGAGTAGACTACATGATGGGACATGATGACAGATTAAGAGTAGGTCTTGAGTAACAGGATAAGGAGTTTATGTTTAATTGATACATTATGGGGAATCATGGATGCCATTTGACAAAAGGTGTGAAATGATCATATCTCCTCCTGAGAAAGATTAATTTGGCAGTTTTATTAGGGATATATTGAAGAGGCAAAAGATATTCTAGATAGCTCCATTATCTAGAAGGATATTTTTGTAAGTTGTCCAAACAAGGATGCTGGTCTAAGCCATGGTATGGAGAGAGGAAAAAAAAAACAAAGAAAAACTATATATAATGGAAGTTTGATGAAGTAGATCATAGGATGGAGGGTTAAAATGGACCTTAAAGTTCTCCAGTAAAGGTAACTGAATTTTAGATAGGAATTGAAAACTTATTAACTCTTGAGAATAATGAAGGAAGAATGAAGAAATTATTTGTTGGTTTCAAAAGTTATTGGGTATCTAGATGAATAGTGACAGATACTAAGAGGTAGGTGAGGTTTATGAAGAAAATTAACTTTTGTAAAAAATATTGGTATACTTTACCTAAAATCATGAATTGCCTCCACGAATGCTAGGTAATACAACATTTCAGGGGACAGTTAATTCCATTGGTGGGGGGAACGTTAAGAAAAGGTTTTATACCGAAACACTATACAGTGAAGCTTTATACCTTCAACAGAAAAATTTGATTATGTTATTAGTGAGAATATTGAAAAACAGCATGATTTAACATAATATATTGTGAGGTATATGGAGTCATTATAATATAGTCACTAAATTTGGGAGCTATTCTTCCAGCACTTGTTTCTCTTCCAATAGCCTGGCCATTCTTATTTGATTTAGGAAAAGATTTATAGTTTATGTATTAGTGTCCTCTAAAATCTCTGGCATAGGAAAACTTAACTTGTTCTGATTTAAATTTATCTAAATACTTTTTCCCAAGAGAAAGATCTCTAAAGTCTTTCCTGTTCAATCATAGACTAAACAAATCTTTTCAAATTGAAATATTCTTGATTAAGTAAACCTGGGATTTAATTCTTTTTGTCTACACTTCCAAATATAAATTGACTTAATGGCACTGATAAAGCCAGGAGCTGTACTTATTTCTATAAAACATTTTCTTTTTCTTCTGGCCCTGAGTTTCTCTTCAAATTAATCTAACATGGAATGTTTCATTTCTGCTTCTCCTCTTTTGGACTCATGACTAATTTCTTCCCAATCAGTAGAGCCTTTGGCATCATTTAGAGTTGTCTCTAGCATTTAGAGGACCCCCAATTCCCAAACATGTCTGGACAACTTTATGCCTTACTTCTAACTGCCTCTCTCTTTATTCCTCCCCTGAGGTAGTGATTTAATATATAATAGGCTTATTTAAGATACTGTCTCTGCAGAAGCTGTCAGGAATCAAGTGACTTAGAACACAATAATTTTATATGAGAAAAATGCTATCTATTATCATAACAAAAATTAACAGTCCAATTTTTAAGTAGTTAATAATAATTTTTTCACAATAACCATACTAGTTTCTTTTTTCACTCATGTATTCATGATTCAGTGAAATTTATTGAGCATATATTAGGAATAAAATATAATGTTGAGCACTGTTGATTTCTACTTCTGATCTCTTTAAAATCTAGATCATAAGATTTAGATCTAGAAAAGATTTTATAGATAATCTGGTTCAAACTTTCTTTAAAAAACATTTTTCCATGTTTACAGGATTCATTTTATTTCTTTAGTCCCCCCTCTGTTGGAGACTTTTATATTTGATCTTTGAAGTTACAGGGAGCCACTGCAGTTGTTTAAATTTGGTGCTAAAATGGTCAAAATTGAAATCAGTTTGACAGCTTTGAAGGATGGAATGAAAGAGAGAGGGATTAGCTAGGGCAAACAACCAGCAAACTATTATAATGGTCTAGGTATGAATATATGAGAACCTGGAGCAGGATGATGACAGAAAAAAAGAGGGTATCTAGAAGAAGAGTTTGGGGGAGAAAATAATGTCTCGTTACTTTCCCAAACCTTTCTTTACTAGTTATACTGAGTTCTAACATATCATTAAAAATTCTTCACCTCACCCAGTCATCTCCTTAACTTGTACTCTTTATCTCTAATTTCAGTACAAAACCTAGAATCATCTCTTTTTAGTGTTTCTATTTTGTTATTTTCTTATCACTTTTCAGTCCCTTGAGATCCCTCTTCTTTACCACTTGAAGGAAACTATTGTCTCCAAGGTTTCTAATGATCTCTCGATTGCTAATTTCAATGGACTTTTCAAAATCCTCATCCCTTTTCCTTCTCTTTAATTTATGAAACAATTTACTCTCCTTTCCTTTGGACATTCCATCCTTGGCTTCCATCACACTGCTTTGCTTAGCACAATGTCTTGTAAATACATAGTAAGTACTATATATGCACTAGATTCATATTCCTATTATTGTTGTTATTAATAACCCTGGAGGTTAATGACCCAATAATCTCAAAAACTTTTTTATCAATTGACTCTCTCAGAAATGAGAGGACCAAAACAATATTCCTTCTCAATACTATAAGTATTAAGTCCAGTGGTTTTGCATTTAAAACTTCCTAAGACAATATAGTTGCACTTAATCTTCCACTGGTCATTGATACAAAAGACTCCCATGTACTCTACTCATTATCCAAGACTATGAGTTCCTTTTTTTTTTTTCACAGTCGGTTAAAAAGGACTCTTAGTCAAGAAAGACTTAGATTCTCATCCTCAGAGGGGGTAACATCAATGCCTTGTGAAATGGAGAGTCTATGGACTAGAGTAATATCCATCTTAACTCAAGAAATACTTTCATGATCTTGAATATGTTAATGTTTGCTAACTTTAACATAACCTCAGATTCTATGCCTCAGTAAGGCATTCTTTGCAAGGAATATGGTTTTAAGGTTCCATCTTTTGAATCATTGCTTAAGGGAATGATGGTTCAGGGCAGGGCTGAAAGTGTCATATAATGGTAATGGTCCAGATTAAGAGTTTAGTTTTTGCTATGTATCCTTTTACCATGGCTTAGTTTAACAGCTTTTGGAGGAAATTATGTTCAAGTCCAGTCTTTTCTTTATGAATGCTTGAAAGTCTTCTATTTTATTAAATGACCATACTTTCCCCTGCAAGGATATAGTCAGTTTTGCTGGATAGTTGATTTTTGATTTTAGACTTAGTTCCCTTGATTTCCAGAGTATCATATTCCATACCTTTTGGTCCTTCAATGTAGATGCAGCCAGATCCTGTGTTATAACCCTAACTATGGTTCCATGGTATCTGAATGACTTCTTAGCAGCTTGTAATATTTTTTTCTTTGGGCTAGTAGTTCTTGAATTTGACTATATAACATCCCTGGGTGTTGTCAATTGAGGATTAAGTACAGGGGGTATTCTGTGGATTCTTTCAATCTTCACTTTTCCCTCTTGCTCTAGAATGTTGGGGCACTTTTCTTGATTAATTTCCTGTAGAATGATGTCCAGACTCTTTCTTTTCTCATGATCTTTCAGTAGACTAATGTTTCTTCTGTTGTCTCTCCTGGACAAAATGGATCTTCCATTTTGTGGATAAGGTGATTCATATTTTCCTCAATTTTTTTGTGCTTTTGATTTTGTTCTATAGCTTCCTGTTGCTTTGTGAAGTCATTTGCTTCTAGTTGCTGGATTCTAGTTTTTAAAGATTGAATTTCGTTCCTGGATTTTTGGTCATCCTCCTTCTGATCTTTCATCTTCTTTACCTCATTTTCAAGCTAGTTAATTTTGGCTTTCAGGACACTGTTTTCTGTTTCCAGATGACTTAATTTGCTTTTTGAGTTCTTTTCCCAGTTGAACTTCGGCATCTCTTAATTGTTTTTTTGAATTGTATTTTGAGTTCTTCCAAAGCCTGTGTCCAATTTGCTGGAGTTTCTGTGTTTTTGTTTGGTGTTCCTTGATCTTCCTCTGTTTCATTTGCTCTTTGTTAATTGTTTGGATAGAAGCTGTCGATTATAATTTCTTTTTTCTTTTTCTGTTGTTTAATCATATTTCCCCTTTCTTTCCCCTTTGTAGTTGCCTGTAGTCTTGTTCTTCTCATTATGTGCTGGTTCTGTGGGTTTGGGCTGTTCTGCCCTGAAAGGGCTTCTTCTCTGTTCTGCTGATTGATCAGGTTAGTCAGATTTTGCCCAGCTGACAGCAGAAGCTGAGAAGAAACTTGGCTTCCTGCCCTGTTATCAAGGTTGCTACCTGTAGTTTGTTGCAGTCTTTGCTCTAGGAGCTTAGTCAGCAAAGTTCTCAGATCAGTCTGTGGGGTAGGGGTGTTGGAGCTTAAGCTTCCCTGCCCTCTGAGGGCTTCTTATCTTCCCTATTTATGAGATTGAGCCAAGGTGGAGGAGTTGATCAGCAAAGCTGGCTATGCCCTGAGGCCAAAACACCCAGAAGGGGGGCACAAGATGGAGTGTCTTGGCTGAAACTAGGCTGACTGCTCTGTGCTTCTCCTCCAGCTGCCTCTGTGACACCTGTATTAAATGTCCTGAACCTGGCACAGCTGTGCCAATAAGGTACTCCCTCTGGAGTACTAGCACCCTTGCTTGCCCAGAAATTCCAGTCACCACTGGAGGCTCAGCACTGTATGTGGGGGAGGGGTCCTTGGACTTTCCTTCTTCCTTCCCCTTAAACCTGTGTGTTCTAAAATTCAGGCTTTTGGGGGGTATACCTTTTAAGTTCAGTCCAGCAGGAGGGTCCCCTAGCTCTGTCCTGTTGTTAGATTTGGTTTTCAGTCCCCTCGAAGCATTGTGTTTTTGATTCGATGAAGAAGGGTTTGTGGAGGTCTGAACTTTTGCTGTCTCTAAACCGCCATCTTGACTCTGATCCCTAGCTATTCTTGAGGAAATTATATAATGATATGTTTATAATGAAAGACAATAATGAAGAATATAAATCAAATGTTCAAAATAGAATTCTGGAATAAGTGGATATGATGTTTATTAAGATATATGTATATTGAAGTTTGTCATACTATATTTATGCAGAATTGAATGAGGTATATGAAGAGAAGAAAGTAATCAGATGCAAAAAGAGAATGATTGAGATATGTCCATGTCAGGAACATAATGAGTTACATAATGGAAAGTATGTAAAGAGATGCAAATATTGAATAGAGTGATGCAACATGTAAGAGAATATGAAGTGTGTAAGGAAGATATAATGAAGGGGTGTGTTCAGATAATAAAAGAAAAATTGTGTAATGAAATGTGTAAATGTGATGGTATCTTGAGATGCACTGAAGAAGAGGACAGTTGAGACATGCAATTTTTAAGGATTTTAATGAGATTCATAAAGGACCTGTGTAATAATGAGATGAATAAGTAGAAGAGCATAATGAGACACATATAGAGAAGTATCACCAGAGGTGCATATTTAAAGGGTGAAATGGCATGAATGAAAGGACAAAGTATAAGAAGATGTACATATTACAAATATTTAATGAGATAACATCAGATAAGTATTTTAACGAGATTCATGAAATAAAGAAGTAACCTGATGTACATTTTTAGAGAATGGTAAAAGTCGAACACAGAAAGTTGTGAGTTTAAGTGTAATAAGATGCAAAAATAAAAAGACAATAAAGTACAGAAGTGGAATAGTGTAATGAGATATTTGAGGAAAGTGTGTAATGAGATGTGCATGTTTAAAAAGTATAATGAGATGCAGGAGTATAAGGGTGGAATGAGATGTGCAAAGGGAAGGTGCAATGAGATGTGCATGTTAAAGAATCTAATGAGGGGCATAAAGGGAATGATGTAGTGTCATGTGAAAATTGAAGGAAGTAATGAGATGTGAATTTTTAAGGACCATAATAAAATGGATAAAGGAAACTAAGGAGAATAATAAGATGCAGGAATCAAATGATATTAATGAGATGTGGAAAAGGAAAAATGCAATGAGTGATGTCCCACATGGCTAAGTTCTGGAGCCATTCTGTGCCACGTATTTATTGCTGAATCAGACAAAAGAATTGAAAATGTTATGCTAATTTCACAACCATCTACCCAACTATTCATATAACAAATATTTACAGGGTGCAAGGTACCATGAGAAGCATTATATGAGCAAAACATAAAGAAAAGGCATGGTCCCTCCCCTCAAGGAGCTTATAGCTTAGTTGAGAAGATGTGCACAGATAACTAAAACTATATGATAAGAAAGAAGGTGATAAAAAATATAGGAATAGGAACTAGGCCTATGATTTCATGAGTACATAGAGTTCCGGGTTAGAAATTACCTCTTTCAGCATTGGTTAGTGTATTACCTAGTGTATTATACATTATATATTATATATTATAGTGTATAATACATAGTGTATTACCTAGACTATGACTTTTAGAAATAAATATTTTGATGAGTAAATTTTAACATAATGGCTTTTTTTTGTAATTATATATTTTGATTTGTAGATTTTAAAATATTATTGTGAGAATGGGGTTCATAGACTTCATCAGGATGAAAAAAGGGACCCATTTTACAAAAAAAGGTCAAAATCCTCTGTCTTAAAAATACTATCCACTTCCAGAGAAAGAACTGATGGAGCCAAAATGCAGCTTGTATGCTATTTTCACTTTCTTTCTTTCTTTGTTTATTTTTAATATGAGTCTTCTTCCAGAGCATGACCAATATGGAAATATGTTTCACATGATCACATATGAATAATCTAAATTAAGTTGTTTGCCATCTCTAGGAGTGGGGAGGAGAAGGAAGGAGAGAATTTGGAACTCAAAAGTTTGAAAAACAATCATTAAAAATTGTGTCTGTAATTAGGAAAAATAAAATATTATATTTAAATAAAAGAACCTCTTTCTTAGAGAGTTGCTTGGAGTGTGCTGTAAGGTTAAGAGACTATATATCAGGGTCACAGCCAGGAAATGGAACTCAGATATTACTGTCTCCAAGGCTAGCCCTCTATCTACTAATAAATATATTTATTTATTGTACTATATTACTTTATATGTACTATATTGTATTATATTTTTGTACTATAGATACAATATTCATAAACATTTTACATAAGTGTAAAAATATTGTAGCTTATATAAAAAAGAAGAGGCTGACCAGATTAGGCCCTTAGGCATGAGTTTGCTGATCCTGCACTATCCTGTTCTTCTTTTCAAGTAAAATATATATGGGATAGAAAAAAAGTATAGTAGCAGCTCAAAGGATGGAAAACCACTTGAATTCATGGAGCCTTGAAGAATGAGCAGAATGTAGTTTGGCAGAGATGAAAGGTGAGGACCTCTCAGGCAGAAGAAGTGCATCAGCAAAGGTGTAAAGATGGGAAAGTTCAAGTCACATTTTAGGAATGGTGAATAATCGACATGGATGATAGTAGGAAATTTGGGTAGTGGTATTAGTGAACATGTCAGCAATGAAATATGATGGCCAAAAATACTAATGCCATCTTGGAATACATTTAGAGAGGGATAGATTTTAGGAACATCCATCTGTAATATTCACTTAACAGGCCTTTTCTGAAGTACAGCTAGATTGGTGAAGGACCTTTGATTCCTATGATTCTATCCATGTTATATCAATTGAAATCATTCGAATCAACTTATTCAAGCAAGTTCAAGGGTATGCTATGGAATCTTGGTTCCAACTTCTAGGCCATTAAGAAGGCCAGAAAGAATCAGGGCAAGAATCTCAGACTGATAGATAGTGGATGGTTCTGTCACTTTGAACCAGATGATTTCCATTTTTTTCTCTAGACAATTTTTTTATGCAAGAAAGTTCTTGCCCCCTTCCTGAAACCTTACTCTAAGCTATTTCTTAAAACAGATTTTATAGTCCATATCAACCTGGTTTATCCTACCTATCCAAATAGTGGAAACCATAATTAGTGTCATTCTAAGTTGACAGATCCTGATGGAGACTCTCCTGCTCATGTACATGTGGTGAAATAATACAGGAAAGTTTGAAATGGAGAACTCAAAAGGAAAGTGGCTTGCTATGTAAGAAAAAGTCAAGTGATTGCTTTTGAGTGACATTTATTTAGCAGCCCATAGTTTTACTTCTAAGGTTTTCAACTGAGAAATGTGGCGTTGTTTTTCTGTACTACATCTATCTATTACTGAACTTAGGTCTTAACAAATTGACAAATAGCTAGAACTGCAGTAAAATGTGCTAGTTATCAATGTTGCTTAGTCTAAAGAGTGAAATTAGAGATAAAAGTTTTGAAACTGAATTTAAAACTAGTTCAGGGCTTAAAGGAAAAATAATTTTTTTCTACCCATACCATGTAGGCTTCAAATCTTGTGTCTTAAGAGAAAGCTCCTCTTTATCCCATTCCATCTCATATGCATTAAAATTCTTTTTTTTATTTGAAAAAAAATTATTTAATTAATTAATTTAGAATATTTTTCCACAGTTACATGATTTATGCTCTTTCCCTCTCTCTCCTTTACCCCCCCCATAGCCAATGAGCAATTCCACTGGGTTTTACATGTGTCATTAATCAAGACCTATTTCCATATTATTGATATTTGCACCAGGGTGATCATTTAGTATCCCCAGTCATATTCCCATTGAGCCAATGCATCAGAATTCTAATCCACACTCTTCTCCCAGATTTCCTCACTCTATACTTGGCTTCCTGGTGGATCTGTCCTATTCTGCTACAAGTAGAAAGATGACATATAAATACTGGGTACTTTTCTTGAGTCCTCTACTATAACTATAATCAATTCTTAAATTCAGATACATGACTCAATGCCCTCTACTTTAGAGTGTATCTTCACCTCTAGTTGTTATTGTTGTAATTACATAAAGGGGCATTGACTTCATTTGTGATTTCAATGATAAAGTGGACTTCCAAGTTTAGACTACCTCTACCAATGCAGTTAGGCACCTTCTCTTCTACTTATAGTCTTTGAGAGTTTCCTATTGACTTATAAGTTGTTACTTGTAATAAGATTATACTTCCAATATATATGAGAAACAGGATTTGAACCTTTCCAAGGTCATCCATTTATCTGCTAAACTACACTACCTCTCTTTAATTACAAAAAAAAAATCAGGTTCATGGTAAAATATGAATACATTTTCATGCTCACTCCCACTAAATTGAAAAATGTCATTTCCTTAAAGGGAGCCATGAAAATGATATTTTTTGTTTTTTAAAAAGATTGGTAGTATTAGGGTTGTGTTTTAGTAAGATCAATCTTACTGTGATATTCATGATTAAAAGAGAAAAGACATTGTAATAATAGTTTATATTTTGATGAACTTTTAAAGTTTGCAAAGAACTTTACAAATATTGACACTCATTTGAACCCAGTGAAATGAGCACTACCAAAATTATTGGCCTTTGGAATGATGAAAGGTAATGATTGATGATAGTGTTTACAGATCTCTAAGTAGTTTGTCTTAATAATGTTATTGCATTATTTTTCCTCATTTTGCTAACTTAATTCATTAGTAATTTATAAAAATCTTAAATGTGTTTAATTTTGTAATAATGATATAATGGCATATAAATTATTATGATTCTGATCACTTCATTCTGTATCAGTTCATAGACATCTTTCCAAATTTCTTTGAAATTCTCCCCTTTGGATTTTTTTTAACATCACAATGGAATTCTATCATATTCTTATACCATAATTTGCTCAGTCATGCTATGAATTTGTGGACACTATCTTGGTGTTCATTTCTTTGCTACCACAAGAGAGTTATTATAATATTTTTGTACCTGTAGGAACTTTTCCTATGGGAATGTACAACTTAGTAACTGTTTTTTATATAATTACAAATGACTGTTAAGAATGGTTGCACCTATGCACAGGTTAATTCAAGGTGCATCGATGTACCCATTTTCCCACAACTCTTCAATATTTATCATTTTCCTTTGTTTTCCTCATCTTTCATCTTTGCAAATGTGATGGGTATCAGGTAGAATCATTTAATATGGGTTAATAGAAAGGATTATTTTGGAATGAACCTGACCATACCAATACAAAAGAAATACTTTCCTTTGTCATGTGTGGCTATTTTGGTTTATTATGAAAATGTAGTGAAACTTTCTCTTCCAAGCCCCCTTTTATTTGGCCAATTTTCCTCTGACTTTTTAAGTGGTACTTCAACAGAATAGCTCAATTTTTCTCATAAGTTTGATGCTTGCTCTCAGTCCATTCTCAGGTCTCTGACATTGCTCTTCCACCTTCCCCACCACCAATTTCTGTCTAGATTTATTCTTCACTTACTTCCAGTTGCTCAGAGTTCCTTAGTATATTCAAAAGCTCAAGTACAGTGGTAATAAGTTAGGATAGAAAATAAAAGAGCAATTCATTACTTAGCTCATCAAGCTGAGCAAGTATTGGTTTGGGTCTCATTCTTCAGCTTTATTCATTATTGGGTAGTTTCCAAAGCATTACAACCCTATATGAAATTCCATTGACCTAATTTTTGTTATTCAATTCAGCAAACATTTAAAGAACCTACTATGTGCAAAAACCATACATAAAATAAGTAAATTGTAAAGATTAAATTTAACTCTCCCCATTGGGAAAATGAAATTAACTCCCCTGCTCATTTTTAGATTTAATCACTAAAGGTGTAAACACCCCATTCACACTTGAATGGGGGAGGTCTGTGATAGTGGATGATGAATCAGAATCAAACTGACTTCCCCCGGGCAATCCTAAAGCAAAGCTTCAACAGTAATGGGTAGACATAAAAATTGGAGGAAGGCACAGCAAGGGATGCAAAAGAAAGTGTCTTTAAAAGGGAGTTATAACTTCCTGGGGAGGAGAATTGTCTGAGAGTCATGGGAGAATCCTCTGAGATCTTCAGAGAGAACTTCTGACTTCTTCTGCAGTTCTGAGTTTGAGTTTGAGGCTGAAGAAGAATCTGCTGAATGTACCTGAGACCCTGTTCCTGGTGAGTTTGTTCTTGAATTACTTCCTTTGGACTAACACATAATGAGTGAAAAAGCTGACTCCTTTCCTGAATTTTCTGAAGAGACTAGCCTCAAAAGAGACCTACCTCTTGAGATAGACAGACATCCCCAGGTCCTTGGCTTTGCTGAGGCCTCTCAGGACTAGACTAAGGACTAATTCTCCCTGCCTTAGTACTTAGGCTAGATATCTTACCCTATCCTCTCTCTGATTTTTTTGCTTTACTCTTTACATAATTTGTAAATTAATTGTAAATAAAGCTTTTTGGAATAAATTAAATTCCTGGTGATCCTATTCTTAAATAATCTCATCCTAGCTTTTTGTAAAATTAACCCCTTTTCCCCCTTATAAAATACAACAGTTATTCAAGGTTATTCAAAGTAATTTTAGCTAGAAGGGAGTATTAATTCTTGGGAAATTAGAAAAATGTTGCATCTGATTGGTGCTTTAAACAGAAAGGTAGGGATTAGGCAGGAGTACATTAAAAGCACAGGGGAACCACATGTGCAGAAACATTTGTGCAAAGCTTCTGTTTTGAATTACTATGGGAGGTCAGATGTAGAGATAAAATCTTGTTCAATTATTTGCAAACTGGATGCAGCTGTGTGATGCATCCTGGCATGATCCTCTTCATTTATATAGGATTTTTGAACAAATCATGCATGTGATGAAACAACTTTCATAGTTATTCAAAGCTTGAGAGACAGCTGCAGATCATGACACATAAAACATATTTTTGTTTGAATGGATGAAAAAAATTCTCTTTTCTGTATCAATACTCTGACTTCATGTTTTTGCTGGCTTGTTCTCTTAGCTAAATAGTTCCTTTTAGGATGATAGCATCTTCCTTTCCCTTGTGAATTTCTAGAATGACATTTTTTCCAAAATGAATTTCATTTCTCCTCTAATTCATTTTTATCTTTGTGTAAAAGATGATGTGGATCAAACTCTTTTACGAGCTCTCTTCCATTTGGACAATCTCATTTCTGCTCTATGTATGGTACTTTAAAAGATTTGCCTGTTTTTCCTTATATAACTGCAGAGAAATTTTGGGTTCATATTATGAACACATGTTCTCTGTCCAGTATTGTACCATGCCGTTTTTTTGTTTTTATAAAGTTGTGGTCTACCTATTTCCTGCTATGGAAAAAATGCATGGAGGAGTTATTTTGGCCAACTCGGACATTGTCTTTCCCTGACCTGAAACTACACATGAAGAATTGGAACATGAAGGATACAGGTTACTTGTATGGCTATTTAAAACAGATGGCTTTATTAAAACTAAACTTAAAAAGGGTTTATAAAACAGATACCTGATCTTGCCTGGACTAGTAATTTTTGCTAAAGCTCTCAATACTGTTTCCATGGGAGCCATTTAAAAAAATATTGAGGCTAGAGAACTTTATGATGTAGAAATTGAATAGGGAAAATAGCTGAAATAACTTAAGGAAGCTGACTTTAGAGACCAAGACCAACCTACTTATATATTTCAAACACCCATCCATCAAACTCCTACATATAAAAATATATTTCTTCCCCTTGCCTGAAAAAACTCACTTTTCATTACTGTTTCTTGCCCTGTTTCTGATCTTCTGGGCTTCAAATTTATATCTTTCTCTCAACCTGGAATTTCCCTCATTCCTGGAACCTCCTCACCCTGGCATATCCTACAACTCCAATCTCTACCCACCAGGGAACATCCATTTTTTTTTCTTTTTTGTTATTAAATTTCTTCCAATTACATATAAAAATATTATTATTCAATATTTGGGTTTTTTTAATTTTGAGTTCCAAATTATCTCCCACTATTTTCCCTTCCCTCCTCCAATTGCTCCAAGAGCAATCAATTAATTTTCTGGAGTCATATAAAATATATTTTCATATTAGCTGTATTCTGAAAGAAAACACAGATCAATAAAAATAAGAAAAATACAAAAAGTTTTTAAAAATAGGTGCTTCAATCTGATTCAGATTCTATCAGTTCTTTCTCTGGAGGTGGATTACATTTTTCATAAATCCTTTGGAATTATCTTGAATCAATGTATTGCTGAGAATAGCTAAATCATTCTCAGTTGATCATCCTGCAACAATTCTGTTACTGTATACAATGCTCTCCTGGTTCTGCTGACTTCATTTTGCATCAGTTATAGGTCTTTTTGAAACCTCTTGTCTCTTCATTTCTTTTAGCACATTTTATTCTGTCACAATTATATACCACAACTTGTTTAACTATTCCCCAGTCAATGGACATCCCCTTAACCATCAGTTCTTTACTACCACAAAAATGAGTTACTATAAATATTTTTTTCAGAAATAGATCCTCTCCTCCCCCCAACTTTTTTTGGATCTCTTTGGGATGCAGATTTAGTAATGGTAATGCTGGTTCAAAGTGTATGAATAGTTTTATAGACCTTTGAGAATAACTCCTAATGTTCTCCAGAATGGTAGGATGAATTCATAACTCTACCAATAGTGCACTAGTGTCCTAGTTTTCCCACATCTTCTCAAAGTTTTGTCATTTTCCTTTTCTGTCATATTAGCCAATCTGATATGTATGAGGTGATAATATGAGAATTGCTTTAATTTGCATTTGATCGATAGTGATTTAAACATTTTTTTTCAAATAACTATATATGGTGTTGATTTTTTCTCTTTTGAAAACTGCCTGTTTATATCCTTTGACCAATTATCAATTTGAGAATCTCTCATATTCTTATAAATTTGACTCATTTTTTCTATCTATTTGAGAAATAAAATCTTTCTCAGAGAAATGGTATAAAATTTCCCCCAGTTTTCTTTCTTTCTTATATTGGCTACATTGGTTTTGCCAAACCCTTTTCAGTTTAATGTAATAAAAATTTTCTATTTTCCATTCCTTAATCCCTCTATCTCTTTTTTTTGGTCATATATTCTCCCCTTCTCCATAGATCTGACAGTAAGATATCATGGAATGTCCCTTTATAAATCAATTACATTTTCTCCCATTGGTGAGTACCTTAAGGGCCCTCATTTGGCAGGCTACCATGATAGCTTGCTTTCTTTCCCCTTTTTCTCTCAACCTGGTAATGCATCTCTTCTCAGTCAGCCATTCAATACTGATTTATTGATCACTTATTATGTGCTGTTTCTGTGTCTGGTTCTTTACACATTATCCTTTTGGAATAGTATTGAGTGCTTTCTTATCTGTACCTCCAAGAATTATGTCTTCCTTCTAGATTTATCTCTAATGCCACCTTATCCATGCAGCCTTCTTTGATTTCTCCAACTGTTACTGTGGCAACAAAGTATCAGAAAGAAAAAGGGACAATAAAATTATGTACAAATATATGTAATCATAGAATCTTGCTTTGGCTAGATTAAAGGAAATCTATTTTTTTCAAAATAAAATTCTGGTTTATAATTGAATAATATGTTTTATAAATACATCAAAAAGATACAAAATGTTTTTAAACAAAACTAAACTAAACTAAAAGAATATACCCCCACAAAATCAACTTCTTAGGCAAAGAAAAAGAAAGCAAAAAAGAAAGAAGTACCTATTTTAGGCCTTTTAATCACCTCATACAAACCAACACATAAAGCTAAGTACACATAAACATACACAAGTAACTGAAATGATTAAATTAAGGTTGTGTTTTTTGGCACCATTTTTCATTTTCTTTCTTTTTTAATCCTTTGAGATCATAAAGATCAGGGTCTTATCACAAATAAAGTCAGAAGGAAGACAGAGAATATGTTAAAGTCTTCTGCTCTTCCAAGATGATGAAAAAAATGGTTTATTTCTCCTAACAGAATATATAGAAACATATACAATATAAATAGAAAATACAAATAAATTTTCCTTTTTAAAATATTGTAAAGAAAAAGAAGGCAAGTAAATTTGGAAGCTTTGCTCTGTTTTTTTTTTCCTCCTTTCATCTTGGGATTTCTCATAGGTGGTTGGTGTAAATTGGTCAGGATTATGTTATTTGTGAGGGTGGTGGCCACACCAAGGGAGGCTCAGACTCTTTCCTGGAAGGTGACTATATTTAGGCTTAGAAATCAGAAGTTGGGAGCTTCAGTGATCAAAACAGTGAAATAAGGAGAATGACCCAGGTGATCTCTAGAATCTCCTTCAGATATAACATTCTATGATTCTCTGATCCTTCCAAGTTAGTTCTTAAGGGAAAGAAAGCCAAAACATTTGTTAGAGAACACAACTGAGTTATTTATGAATTGTCTCCTCATCATGCACTAACTTTTAGACACTTCTTGGCTGTCCTGCTGCTCTGCAAAATTAAAAAAAATATATAAGAGAGGTCTGATTGTATGGTGAAGTTCAGATAAAATCCAGTATTTCTTAAATACTTCAAGGCATTGAAGACATTGTATTACATTTTATAGATTAAAAAATAAAAAAGAAAAAACAGCCTCCTTCCCTCCAGGAGCTGAATTGGGAGGATGCAATTTAAATGGAAAGTATGAGTTGAGCCAGAGGTATACTGATGAATATTTGATTATTCTTTGGGGGGTGCAGGTGGGAGTGGGAGAAGTATGCATCACACAGTTTTAAATTTATATTAACATTTTCTACATCACTTTCTTAGAACTAGACCCAAAGTGTCCAATTGGAGGGAGGCCTTCAAAACTCTTGAACACAGCCTTAACCATATTACAATGTAATTGGGAAATGTTTAACAAAATTAATAAAAATGTAACTTGTGCTTTTTAATGAGACCTAGACAAATTAAACAACTTGCTCAAGGTCACACAGCTAGTTAATGGAAATGGCAAGAACATATAATGGTAATTTTTTTGAGTGAACATACAGTAACAAATATCTGTTTCTATGTGAGTCTAGACAATAAAAAACAACAATATATAGAATCCTAATTTGTAGTATCAGCTCATTAGTCCATTCAAGATGACTTCAGCACACCTTGGATGGAAATAACCTCAGAGGCCATTGAGTATCACACCTCCATATTTTACACATAAAGAAAATGGCCAAATGACTTGCCCAAGATCCCAGAGTGAATAAGTATAAAAGGCAGGAATTGCACCCAGATTTTTCTCAATACAAGTTCAATGCCATATCCCTTATACCATGCTTCCTCTTACATTGTAAGAGACTTATCCAGATCCATGTTTTAACTTTCTAACCTCCCAGAGTCTCTAGCTTCTTCTAAAGCTCAGATAAAAAAAATCACCTCATTTAGGAAGTTTTTCCTTATTGCTTTCACTTGAGTTCCTTGAAGCATCTAACAAATATTGTATATTGTCCAGATCTCTTCATACTTTTAGACATCCCCTATTTTTGATCTTGCAGAATATCAGGAAAATCAGGCAGAAATCAAATGTTAGTGGATGGGATGTTGAGGAAACATTTCAGGAGCAACTCAATAAATACATTATCAATACTTGGCTTTCTTATTGTACCTAAAAACTAACCTTGGGAAATCATAGAAGCAAAATTATTAGATCTGAATGAGATTTTAGAGATCATCTAGGTAATTTTATCATTGAAGTTACTAAGGTCTAGAAGAATTAAATGACTTGTCCAAGGTCATACAGCTAGTTAGTGTCAAAGTCATAGTTACATCTTCTGACTATGATTATTTATACTATAGCTTCAATTCCATTTATCTCCAATTATTCTTTTCATTGTTTTTGATTCTTACTTTTCTTTTCTTTTTCAGAAGCCCTTACTGCTCTTCTGTCTTCAAGCCAATACCCAGTATTGATTCTAAGATGGAAGGTAAGGGTTTTAGAAAAAAAAAGAAAAAAGAAAAACTCATATTTGCATTTGCCATTCAGCAGTCCCTATTATTTTCTATTCTCTCCTTGTGTTTTTCTTCTAAAGGATTTCTACTAGCATTTCCTTTTCTATCAACTCACTGTTCTTCAGTCCTTACAACCTAGCTGTCACCTTTATCCATCCCTCTGAACTGATCTTTCACTTTTTAATTAGCCAAGGACCCAACATTCTTTTAGACACATATTTTCTGTTATCAGATGATCACAAAGGCTAAGTGAGCTGCTAAGGTTTAGAAAGCTTGTCAGTATCAGAACCAAGATCAGTATTCAGGAGGTTTGCCTCAAAGTCCTGGATCAGCCCATTAAATACCCTTGTTCCTAAGACTTGCTTAAAGTCACTTCTTTCTCCTTTACCTATCAGCTTGTGCCATCTCTTATGTCATTTGCATAATTGAAATATCTTCTCCCTCTTCCCATGCAGCTACTGCAGAGAATAGTCAGCTGTGGCTTTTTTTTTTTTGCCACCTTTATCCCATAAAAATCTGCAACTCTTGAGCATCTTTTAATTCTTTTTTTTTTTTTTTTTTGCTGATTAACTTGTTGGTGGAGATTCTGTTAAGGGCTAGGTCCAAAACTTGGCTCTTTTTTCTTTATAGGACAAGTCCTATCTGCTTGACCATGTTTCCTTTCAAAGCTCATAATAAATTTAATTATATGAAGAAGAGTGACTTCTAAACAAAATATGAAATGCTATTTTTGTCATGTTGTTAGTCATCTTTGTTTCAAAGAGAACCCATGACATCACATGATAATGTCTTAATTTGAATATGAAGGCAGAGTTGCACAAAGTTATCAGCTTCACTGTTTTTTTCCAGTCATCAAAGTCCAGTGGCAAGAAAAAGTCAGGACACCTAGTGATGGTCTAGGATGCAGTGGATGACATTGATGTCTTTGATGTCTGACCAAACTCTAAGCATTCCATAGGGTCTGCTTCAGTGCTTTCATGAAAAAAAATTGTTCTTATCCATCCATTCCACAAAGAGAAAGGATTAATAATTATAATTATGATTCAGGAAACTTTCCATTTTCTATCAGCAACTCTACTTAGCTTGAAATCTATGGAAAATGATGCTTCTTCCAGGGTTAACTGATAATTAGAAATTTCATCATCATTCTGGTTGACTCAGTTTTTGATACTCAACATTTTTTTCATCTCCTCATTGACCCCATCCCTCTGATTGGAAGGCTAGAGAATAGAGTACTACATTCCTTCCAAAGTCTACTCTTATTTTTTGTTGTTCAGAAGGACCAGTTCTGTCTGACTCTTCATAATTTGAACTCAGATCTTTCTGGTCCAGGCTTCTTTATTAGAAAGCTTTGGCCTTCCAGAATTTTCTTGGTAACTTTTCACTTTCTATCATCAGCTCTGCTTGGATTGGACTCCAAGGAACATTATGCCCCAGCAACAGGAACCTCTTTGTGTCCTCCCCACTTTTCATCTTCCATTTGTATGTGAACTTTCCCAATTAGACCATAAGATCTTTGAGGGCAGAAACTACCTTTCTTTTTCTTATTTGTACCTCCAGTGCTTAGCATGGTACCTAGAAAATAGTAGGTGCTTAATAAATATGAATTGAATTGAATGGTTTGTAAATTCCCAATCTTAAAAACAGTAACTGTTTTTAAGAACTTTACTTGGAAGTGGATAGAGTGCTGGTCCTGAAATATGAAAGACCTGAATTCAGTTTTAGCCTTAGACAATTCCATGGGCAAATCCCTTAATCTTTGCTTGCTTGACAAAAGAATCCACTGGACCCATTGGAAAAGAAAATGGCAAATAACTCCTGTATCTTTGCCAAGAAAACATCTGGATATTAATTTGTGATATGAATATTTGGACATGAAATGAAAACACCAATTTTACTTTTAGTATTTTGGAAATATTTAGTAGACTGTTAAGAAAAGAGGATAATATTTTGCCCCCCACCCCCTCACCCCCATCTCTATCTATCTTGGAGCTAGGCTCCTAGATGAGGAACTCTCTAAGAGAGACCTTTTTCAGAAAATCAGGAAGGGGGTGGTCACAATTAAGATGAAACAGTCATCAGAGGCCATCAACTTTCTAAGTTCTATCAGGCAATGATATGGGCTAAACTACAAAAATACCCTTAAAATGACTGGAGAGGCAAAAGTGGTCAGTAATCTATGCCAAAATGCCTATAAAGAAACCAGATATGTATTATAATGCCTTAATCCTCTCTTTTCTCTAAGTTTCATTACATTGCTCTTGGTTTTCTTCATCTATGTGACTTCTTAGACTTTTTTGCTGGATCTTCATTCAGGCCATGTTTGCTAATCATGGGTATTTTCAAGATTCTGTCCTGGCCCCTCTTCTCTTCTTTCTCCATGCCATTTCACTTGGTGAAATCATTAATTCTTATAGATTCAATTATCTTTTTATGCAGATGAATAATGGATCTATTTATTGAATACAAACCACTTCTCTGACCTTTAGTCTTGCATCTCTCATTGCTCCTTGACATCTCAAACTAGATCTTAAACTCAACATATCAAATGCTAAATTCATTATCCTTTCCAAAATATCCTCTCTTTTTCCTAATTTTCTCATTACTGATACAAGACTTTATCAAATCAAACTTGGAACATTTTGATAGCTTTGTGATTGGTCTCTCAGCCTTATCTTGCCTCACTCCAAATTTATTCTACTGATCCTCCTAAACAACAAATTTGACCTTAGCTTTCTATTACTTCCACAATCAATTATGGCACCCTCTGTTAATCTGATACCTTCCTAACTTTACAGTCTTCCTTCTCCTCATATCACTTCATACATTCTATAATTAAGTGACACTGGCTTTCATGATGGTCTTTGAACTTTTGAGCACTCTATCTCTGGACTCTAGGCATTTTTATTGACTGTTCTTCAGGCCTTGTATTCTCTTTCTCCTGACAAGCTCCTGGCTTCCTTCCTTCATTTAAGGCACAGATAAAATTCCATCTTCTTTGCAAAACCAACCCTTTTCCTGGCCTCACCCTTAATGTTAATACCTTTCCTCTGTTCATTCTTTCCAACTTACCCTCCATACACCTTGACTGTACATAGTCATTTGCATTTTGTCTCTTTCCATTGTGAGACCCTCATGACTGTTTTAGTTGCTCTTTTTATCCTCAGCATTTAGCACAATTCATGACATGGAATAGGAATTTAATAAATGCTTGTTGACGCCACTTGATTACAGTAGCAACAACATTGAATTTAATGAAGCATGCAGAGAGTACTGCAGAATATGTATGTTTGTGCCATGTTGTTCTGATCCATCAGCTGCCTGCAAGAATGGGCCAGTGAAAAGTAAACTATAAACCTGGTCAATGTTTGTTTAAAAAACACAGTGTTTGGCACCTGGGGTCAGCACTTCCTAATGTCTTTTCTGTAGGTAAAAATATTTTTTAAAATAATTTTGGGGAAAATTATCCTTCCACTCACTCAAGTCTACCATCTTAGAGTCAACTTGAGGCTTATTACTTTCACTTGTAAACTGTAATTTAATCACTTGTCAAATTTTGTTGATTCTACCTCCATAACATATTTAGGATCCATTCTTTTCTCTTCATTCATTCAGCCATTATCCTAGTAAAGAATTGCATCACCTCTCAAACAAACCATTGCAATATCCTCTACCTGGTGTTTCTGCCTAAAGTCTTTCCCATCTCTAATCCATATTCCATGGTATGTTCCTAAAGAAAGGTCTGACCATGTCACTTCTCTGCTCAAGAAGTTAAAGTAGATTCCTCTTGCCTAAAGATATTTGTCATTTAAAGCCCATCATTATCTGACTCCATCCTATTGTTCCAGAGATTTCCCATTTTCCTGATCCTCTTCTCCCTCTCCTTTGGCCAGCTAGGCATTTGCATGTCATCTGGCAAATATACTTACTATATGTGGACTGAGTGGAAATCTAATTAGTATCAATGAGGTTAGGGGATTGAAATAAAAAGAGATGGTTGAAGACCTACCAGCACTCTTCATTCCAGCCAAATTGGCCTATTTGCATACATCATACTCTCTCTAATTCTGTATGTTATCAGAGTTTATCTTTCTTACCTAAAATGTGCTCTATCCTCACTTCTATCTCTTAAAAGCATTTAGGAAGAGATCTATGGTCTTATCTTATCCTTTTTTGTATATTTGTAGCATTTTCTATTTAAAAGGGTCATTGAGAGTAAAACATTTTCAGCAAAAATTAGATTTTGAATAAAATCTTGTACCACAGACTATAATAAATCCAGAATTGCTGTGATCTAAATACAAAAGATTGCAATCTTTACAAAAAACATAGGTGAAAATGAGATCAGATATATTTCACATCAATGGCTGGGGGCCAAGCCAAAGAATTTTTAATTGAAGAGATGGTACGGGTAATTATAAAAGCTAACACACTCTTTCAATTAGATAAAATTGAAAAACTTCCATATAAACAAAATGAAGTGTAGATAGGATAAGAACTAAAAGTATTGTTTGGTTACAAAAAATGCAATAATACCTTTGACAAGTATCTGATATTTAAATTATATAGGGAAGACAGTGACAGTGCTTAATGGGTTATAAATTGTATAAGTTATAAGATGTAAAGATTTCAAAAATACACCATTTGAATCCAAATAACCAATAATAAGATAAAAATAAAATTCTGAGGATTCATCTCATATCCAGAAAATTGGCATAATAAAAAAGAAATAAATAGTCAATGTTTAATACCTTAACAAAATGTTGGTGAAGCCATCGTTTTTCCCAATATTTTGGAAAGCAATATAGAATTTTGTTTAAAAGGCAATTAAAATGTCAGCCAACTTCTCTAATATAGCAATCTATAGTTGATTTAAAAAATTGAATATAAGAATATGTGTATATGTGTGTTGGTTGTGCATTTCCATGCCAAAGAATTCACTACAAAATGGTCAATGTATTGGCCATGAACCTTTCTGTACTGAGCAAGGCTTATACTCAGATTTCAGAAATGGTCTTTGTCAGGACTGTACTTGAAGCCGTCCAAATATGCTAGGACTTGACAGATCTTTATTTCACTAGGCACAAATTTAAAAGATTTATGGCCACTTTTAAGTATAGTGAGACATCTGAGATCATAAGATTTTGTATAGATTTATATTAGAATTTTTTAGGGTGTCACCAGGGAAATATGTATTTGGAAAAAAAGGTAGAGGGTTCATCTACCAAAACAAGGGAGATTTATAACAGGTAGTTGATGTACTCAACTGGTATCCATGTGATTGTAAGAGATGGAACCTGAGACATTTAGTTGGCCCCTCTGTGGTGCTGTGGTAGAACATGAACAAGGCTCACACAGGATCAAGGGCATGGATGTGATGTGTATTGCTGGAGGAAGTGGCCACATCACTGACATCACAAATTCATTGAAGATTTAATATATATATATATATATTTTATATGTGTATGTGTGTTTATACATATGTTAAATGTATATCTATGTATATAAGTACATGTAATATATGCATACATGTATGTATATAATGCAATATATATTTATAAAAGATACATTATGATATGTCCTACCCATGTAGTAGCCAGAAAATCTCATTAAGTCAAATATACACATTTCACTTGTTTCTTTATTTCCATCCCAATCACACCATTTTTTCTACTTCACACAAACATTTAATTTTGATATATAATTTCTGCACTTGACTAAAACTTTTTTATACATCTCATTACATTCTTTCAACTTTTGCATAACATTTATATGATTTCCTCTCTATATCATCCTCTACCATTCCTTTTGTAATTTCTATTACACCTATTTAGCAGATCCTGACATATATACCTCCTCCATGATTCTCATCACACCATCTCTATATGTACACTTCATCCATTATTTACATATGCACATCTTACTACACCTTTCATTTTATACTTCTCATTATGCTATTTAAATATGCACATTTATTATCTACCCTGTTTGTTAATCTTATATTATCCAATACAAATATATTTTTATATCGCTTCTCATTATTTATTACAAAACTTCCTTTTAGTATCTTTTTTAGTTTCTTGATAAAGCATTTGTTTGATTCAAATGGCAAGAAAGGGAGCATTAGATTTGTCAGAGAGAATAATAACCATAGGTTTAGAACTTAGTGCCTCTCACCCCCATTATGGCATAAACTTTCAAAATGAAATCATGAGAACAGACCATTCATTCACAGAATTGGAAAGATTCCCAACATAATCTAGTGCCTGCCATCCAGAACTTACTAGAATAGAAAGTGTACCTTGCCTATGTACACTTTGTCTTGTTCCTATATTGGGACTGACTTATCCTTACTGGTGAGTGAGTACAAATTCACTCAACTTTCTATATCTAGTCAGTCTTAGGCCATACTTCACACTCATCTACCCAAGTTATCATGCCATCTCCTCTGCTGCTAAGCAGGACCTTCCTCTCTGCCCATCTTCCCTTACTCTCCCCTTAGTTTTCCATAGTTTGCTCTGGGAAAAGTAATCAAATAATTAAAAATATTGCTTCTATAAAGGGCAGGATAGTCAAATGATCTAAAGCTCCACTCAGCATTCCTGTGACTCTCCAAACCAAATATTCCTGTTAGAATTTTGTCTTCTTTCATTAAAATTGGAGGTCATTGGAGGAAAAGTACTCTCTTGCTTTTTTTGTGTTTGTATCTCTAGAGCTGATGTTGTTCTGAACTATAGCACACTTTGAAAGAATTTAGGAAGTAGTTTATTCAACAAACATCTATTAAGTGCCTATGGTGTGCAAAGATTTATGAATTGCAAGATATTGGGTTTCATAGAACCATAAGCTTTTTAAGTTAGACAGGACCTTAGAAGTAATCTAATTTAACTTTTTCATGTTAGAGGAGCAAAAACAGGTCTGGTGAAGATAGTGATTTTTATGAGGCACATATTTAAGCCAGAATAGGAGACTGGATTTTCTGCCTTTAAGATTGCCCCCTCTCCTTTTTTTTCAAAGCTCATTTCAGTGTTAAATGTTTCCAAATGCCTTTTATGATTGACCCCACCTGATTTTTCTAGGCACTCATCAGCACTGAGGTCATCTGCATATATTGCATACTTCATGTTATCACCTTATATTTAAATACATGCATGCATGTATTTATATATATGCATATAGATACATATATGTATTTATGTTTGTGCATAAATATAAATGTATATGTACGTATATATAAATATCTATCTATTTACCTGGACAGATGAATGTATAGATGGATATATGTTGTTTTTCTCCATCTAGACTGCAAACTTCTCAAGGGGACCAACTATTTCATCTAATCATTTTTCCCCTGGAGACATTCTATAGATATTGCTCCAAAATCCATAAGTCCTTCCTGATATATAACTTAAACCTTTTATACTTTAGGTCATCTAATTCCTTTTGTTCTTTTATCAGGGAAAATGAGAACAGCTGGAGACCTCTCTACCTATATGACAACCCTTATAAAACCTCCTTTGAAAAATGATTTAAAAACAGAATATTAAGTGTGGTTGAGGCATAAAACTTACTGCTGATAATGACAATGGTCAGTTCCTAACAGCATCAGTACTTTTGGATATTAAGACTATTTGGGGGTTTATTTGCTATAACCAATCACCACTATGTTATAAAGAGAGGAAATCTTTCTGAGCCATTTTTTTTCCTGAGAAAGAGAGGATTGCCTCCTTGAGATGCCCTGCTTCTTAGCAGCCTGCCAAAGAAGCCATTACCAACATTTATTACACTGAGTAGGAAAAAAAAAAGCCTCAGTTCAGTCTTTCTGTTTGGAATCTATTTTTCCTTAACATCCATTCATGCCTCTTTGCTGATCTTTTGTGCTAAAGCTGTGTAGGCATTATCTCTGCTATTTATGAGTTCTACATTTCTATTACTGCTCCCCCTTGTTCTTCATTTCACTGCAAAAATGCAAAAATCCATTTGACCTGCCCTTAAAAAAAAAAACCCTGCACAGAAAATATACCATCCAATTCTCTTCTTTTCCAACTTTTTGGGGATTGTTTGCTTTTTGTATCTTGATGACTGAGTCCAATTCAGAATGGGGGGTTCATTTTCAGAGGAGGGAGGTTACATTGACTCCACCTATCTAGGTCTACTATTTCTCTAGAAGAGCAAGGCTGGGTTTTCATGAGAAGCTACCTGATCTGTTCCCTTTAATGATGAAACAAAACTGACTAGGCAAGATACTTCTGGTAAAAACATTAGAGTTCAGTGGAGAGAGAAGTGAGTTTGGAGTCAAATTCCCAGGTTTCAAACCAGGGATATGCTGGAGCCAGTTGATTTCCTGGGAAGAGAGCTGATAGTTAAATTTTCAGCATGATCACTGGTATTTTGAAATTGGCATATGCCACAAATCAGGGCTTGATGTATTGCTTTATTGATTTTCTAGAATTAAAAAAGTGATGATGAAAATGTATTTGGGTTACTCCTTCCTCCCTAGTTATTAAACATTTACCAGAATACTCTTATTTCAAACCCTTATTGTTCTACTTATTTCCCATATGATTAGGTAATATGAACCTCAGTTTACTCAGCTTCAAAAGGAGATTGAACTATGATGTTAAAGTCACTTTCAAATCTAAATATAAGATTCTATGGCACTTGCCACACTGGGACATTTTTCCTTATTTAGCTAGCTGCTGACCCATGTTATTGGGCCATATTTACTGTAGGCCACTTGGAAATCTAATCCAAACCTCAGAACCTAGGGGTTTGAAGCAGGAACAGAGAGTAGAAGGCTTCTCTTACTTGCTTAAGACCACATCTATATTGCTTCCTGGATAGATTTCTTGCTCATTGATTTTAGAGTAATTGATTTGATGGCAACTGGTCAATCCATCCCATCCTGCCATCTTAACATGCGAAATAGCATCTAGATGTTGATCAATTTCTTGACAGCTGGTTGCTATGGCAATAGAGCTCAGTGATGGTCAAAATAGCCAATTTCAATTCCAGGGATATCCGGTTGTTTTGCCACTGTTCCTATTGCACAGACTTTATACCTTTCTGTATCCCAGGCAACCCATGTTTATATATTTTTTTAAAGTAATAGGTGCTGATGTAACAAAGCCATGAGTAGATCTAGTGATTATTTAGGCAATAGTAGGCTACATCTATAGCATGACTTGAAAATAATGTATTTCCTTGAAAAGTCTTGTTTAGTCCAATCTGATCTTGGGAATCATCATGATCTTCATGTCTCACATTTTGAAATTCCTTTCAGCTTTACAAAGTCCTTTCTTCACAACAAGCCAGGGGGTGGGGAGAGGGAGTAGGTAGTATAAAGTACCTTTTTGGAAGATGAGGAAACTGAGTCAAACATTAAATGACTTACTTGTGATTATAGCATTTGTGTCTTTCTTAGGAAGGATTTGAATGAAAGTCACTGGTTGGACTGTTGCATCTACCTCAGTAACATCTCTTCTCTATGTTCCCTTCTTTCCTTTAACATTGCCACCACTATGGAACAATCTCTTCTTACCTCATGGCTGGATTATAGCAATAGCTTGCAATTTCAACACCCTGACTTATATCTCATTTCCATCTTCTGCTTAGCTGCCAAAATGATCTTCCCAAAATGCAGACTTGACCATGTCATTCCCACTTGGCCCCTTCCACTCAATAAGCAACAGTAATTCCCTGTTGTCTCCAGGATCAAATATAAAATCCTTTGACTTTTAAAATTCTTTATAAACTGCCTTCTTACCTTTCCAGTCTTCTCATTCCTTACTCCCCTATAGATACTCATCAATTCAATGACACTGGCCTTCACATTGTTCCTTAAATTGGACACTCCATCTCAAGACTCTGAACATTTTCATTGTCCCACATGCCTGGAATATTCTTCCTTCTTATAACTGTCTCCTGCCTTCCATAACTTCCTTAAATTCCCAGCTAAAACCTTACCTTAAGCAAGAAATAATTCTTAATCCTCCTTAATTGTCATTTACTCCCCTTTAAGATTATCTCCAGTTTATCCTTTATATATCTTGTTTGTACATAATTGGTTTCATATTGCCTCCTCTATTAGATCAAGAGCTTCTTGAGAGCAGGCACTATAGTTTTTTGTTTATAAAACATCTTTGCCTTTCATTGTATCCCAAGAGCTTAGCACAGGACCCGGCACAATCCAAGTCAATAGGCACTTAATAAATGCTTCTTGAATTTACTTGAAAAAAAAAGTGACCTGAATAGGCATGGGGAGCAGAGTCTATGCAAGTTGTTAATTTAGTTCAGATAATAATACCTCAGAATTATGTAGTAGATATTCCTATAGTGGCATTTCTTCTCTATGGGGACATAAAATTACTGGACAGTTTTACAGAAAGAAACAACTTGTGAGGCACCAGGAAGCAAAAGGGTTTATGATAGAAATCACCCAATAGAATAAGGTGAGTTCATGAGATCTGGATTTCAGTTTTTCAAGACTGGCTGTCTTCCATTCTTTCTGCCATGTTTGAATTTGGGCATCTTGCTTATCAAATGGGATAATAATGTTCAGGAGCTACTGTTGGAGTTGGACCTTCTGAGGTTTGTCTATCCACTTCCCATCTCTACTGTGGAACAGAAGCAATTACATTAAACTCATCAAATAGTTTCTATGATGTATGCAGGGAGTAGAAGTCTGGGGAAGAGTCCAGTGGCTGGGACTGCCAACATTATTTCTGCATGTAGCATCTGGATCCTGGAGTGAGGCAGGGATTAGAACATGGAAAGGGATGATGCAAAGTCTTGAGATTGACTGATCTTGAGAATCTACTTGGTTGGAAAGCAAAGAGGGGACAATAGTTTTCTCATGTCATGCTTTTCCTGTTGTGGTTTGAAATCTAATATGAGGTCCTAGTTATATAAAAACTTTCTTTCTATGAACTTTGGGAATGAGTTCTAAGAGTAGTTATTCCTTCCTCCTTGGCATTTTGGGGGGGTAAATAGGAGGGAATTTGGGGTATAAATGTACATGAGTGATTCCATGTAGGGATATTTAACCTCTTTTCTTTCCATTTTTTTTTTTGCTATTGTCAATAAACTATGCGGTTACATTATGTTGAGAATCTGAGATCTGAGATCTGAGTCCTGTGATTTTGTGTATAATGTATAATTATAGAGATTCTCATTGAAAGGAGATTTTAGATGTTAGCTGGGAATTCTTGAACTGTGGATTTACTTTACTTTAGTTTAAATTTATTTTTTTTTAAAACCCTTACCTTCCATCTTGGAATCAATACTGTGTATTGGTTCCAAGGCAGAAAAGTGTAAGGGCTGGGCAATGGGGGTCAAGTGACTTGCCCATGGTCATACATCTGGAAAGTGTCTGAGGACAGATTTGAATCTAGGACCTCCTGTCTCTAGGTCTGGTTCTCAATCCACTGAGTCACCCAGCTACCCCCTGGATTTAATTTTTAAAAATATTCTAAACAATATTTTTTATCATTCTCTGTCTATTTTATAGACATAGTCACTATTGATCTAATCTGTTCATTTTGCTTGAAAACTAGTCTGCACAATAGATAAGAGTTCTGGACCTGAAGACAGAGAGGCCCAAGTTCAAATCTATCCTCAAACAGATTTCTTATGAAACCCTGGATAAAACTTCACTAACCTCAGTTTCCTCATCCACAAAATGGGGATAATAATAGAACCTGCCTGCCAGGGCTGTTGTGAGGATCAGTGGGGACAATATTTATAAGGTTTTTAGCACAGTGCCTAGCAAACAATAAGAATTTAATATAAGTGCTTGTTTTTTTTTTCTCTCCTCAAAGTCATACGCTATGATACTTGGAACTAGTAATATTATTTCCTTTTGATGACAAGAGAGAATAGCTCAGCCTTTTGGGACACTCAATCACATATATACCAGGGAGATGCTGAGGTGACTTACAGGGCTGGTATCTCAAATAGAGTATCACCTAGCAGACAAGTCCAATAATAATTATATACTCCCTTGCTGAATAATTAATATAGTAGCACATTGTCATCTTACATGTTTAAGGAAGGCAGACTACAAGCTGATTTGGACTGCTGCCACTACTGTGGTGACCTAAGTGCCACATGCAAGGCAATAAAAGCACTACAATTACCATAATCCTTAATGCTTTATAAATTGTCTTGCAAACATTGCCTAGGAACATAGAACTTTGATCTGTAAAGAAATTTTCAGTAGGTGGTCAAATAGAGTCACTACAAGGTGGGTAATGATATAAAGACATATAAGTCAACAATAAAGAAACTTTAGGGCAGATATTTATATATTGTTGTCATCCCCAAAACTGCATGAAATAGTTATTATCTTTTCTTTTACAGATGAGAAAACTGATCCTCAAAGGTCTTAAGTGCATGAGCCAGAATTAAAACTCAGATTCCTCCAAGTCTAGTGATCTTTCTAATATATGCCATTATAACCTGAAAATATCATATCATTGAGATAAAATGTATGCTTTAAGCTTAACTTTCTGTGTAGGATAAGAGTTGGAAAGGACATTAAAGGCCATCTTCTCCAACCCCCTCATTTTACTAGTGGGGAATTTGAGACCTGGAGAGATTAAGTGACTTGGCTAAGGTCACACAAGTAAGTAGCAGAGCCAGGATTTGAATAAAAAATCAAGAACCCAAGAACGTAGACTTGATCTCAGAATGAATATATTTATGATTTAAATAGAATGTCTAAGGCTTTGGATTGTAACCTAGGCTTTGCTACCAAATTGCTTTGGCAGCTCACTCAGTAGCTGTGCCTTGTTTCGCAAGGGACACAAAAATCTTAGTCTGCTTGATAGAACTTTTGTAAGAAATTATCCATTCAAAGAATTGTAAAGATCTTCAAATAGATGTGCACAAGAAGAGAGGAGGGAGTCTGGGTGAAGAGGTTTTTCAAGGAGGGAGTACTTAGAGAGAAAAGTTTTCTGTGAAGGGTCTTTAAATTGGGTAATGAGCACCAGGAAAATGAAATATCTCTTATAGTAAACTGTGTTTATCATGTAAAGTTTTGGAGAATTCTAAAATGCTTGTTCAAGAGCTTTGTAATTCTTCCTGGCTCTTCTTTGACTGATTGGCCACTAGATGTTGTCTTCTGGGATAAATGGAAATTTTCAAAATTACAGTACTTTAAAAAATTGCTGGGTGTATGTACAGTAAATCTGACAAAAATTAGCCCATTGTGAGGTCCTGTGTCTCTGAGGAAATGCAGACTGACTAAGGATTTTTAGTTGGGGCACTAAGAGCTGAGAGGCAATCGGTCCCCATCTCTGACCTAAAATTGAAGCATGTCTGCTATGGACTTTTTTTTTTTCTGAGAAAGAAAGGGAGGATGGGGGCAAGAGGAGTATTATATTCCTAACCATTTATCTGAAAGAAATGGCAGGATTTGTGTGGGAGAGGAAAATGTGTGCTCTGAATATTATACAAAATTGAGGTTTTTAGCAGTTTAGCTTCACGGCTTGCTGCTGTCTGGGGTCAAAGGGATTGTGGGGAGAGAGAGTTATATTGCAGAGACAGAAAGCTCCTTCCTCCTTTACTACCTTCCCCCTTTCCCAGATGTGGCTCTCAGGAGGTATGTTTTTATTGCTTTGTGGGGGAGGTCAGATGGGCAATTTCCATTATTATTAGCAGGAACTATTGTTTCTAACCCACTGTGAATAGTGCTAAATAGCGGTTGACAAACTTCATAACAGTTGGTAGCTTATGTCAGGTAATAATGAGAGCTTACATTTACATAGGCTTACAAAATATTTAGAAAACTTTATCTAAGATCATAGGATTTGGAGTCAAAAAGAAATTGAGAGATTACCAACTGTGATTCCTTAATTTTACAGATAAGGAAACTGAGGTATATAGCGGTAAAGAGATTTGCCCAAATCTACAAAAGTATAATTGAATCCAAATCTCCCTACTTCATTATCCAGTAATGTTCCCATGATTCCATGTTGCCTTCCTACTTCAGAATAGTTCTGTGTAGGAATAATTATCTCCATTTTACAGATGAGTAAATTGAGGCTTTGAGAGATTAAATATCTTCTCTAGGGTTATAGAGTTAGCAAGTGTCAGAGATGACACTTATAGGTAGGTCTTTTGGTATCCAGTGCTCTTTCTAGTTTATAAAACTGCCCTGGTCATAAACCACAACTTGGTTTGGTTTTGGCACTGAAGTCTCCCCTTTCCTTTCTTACTGGCTAAAGTGAATCTTACAGAATGTCCCTCCTGGGAATGCATGTCTATAGGTAGTGGTTCAGCTTGACAAAATGACTTGCTTTTTTAGCCTTGAATAGAGTGCTGCTGGTATCTCTTTAGTCTATTATCTTTCAGACTAAATGATGTAAGAGGGAAGAGAATTTTGCAGAAGCTAGGGTCCCCACTAGGGATGTAGAAGAGAACTTATAGTTATGCCAGCATCTCAAAATCTCCTATAAGTCTAATTCAGTTGCTAAAATAATGCCTAAGCATCACAGGTAAAATTTACCAAAGGAATATAAAAAATATATTGAGATCAGTGAAAAAGGAACAAATTTATGAAACAAATAAACACTAAAAAGATTTAGATTTCGTGTGTGTGTGTGTGTCTCTTTGAGCATATGAAGGACTTTGCTCTGGAGTGAATTTAGTACATATTTTCTCACTATAAGCTGTTGTTTGTTTTTTTTTTTAAACCAGAAGAGCAATATTTGTTCTAGCCCTTGCACACCCCTACAGGTAACCAAATTTCTGTTCTGTTATCCATTGAGCGACTAAACTCTTACCTTCCAGAAGTTCAAGAAATCAGCCAATTATAGGACACTTGTTGTAAATGACTGACTTATCCAGAGTCCAATGAGGGAAGAGAAAGGAATTGATCAACTGCAGATGTGAGAGAAAAGGCATGTCTACTTTGAGGTTTCATGCCAGAAGGGGCCTTAGCTCCTGCATTTCTAAAATGAATGACCAGAGTGAGACAGATAGAAAAACTGGATTACATTGCAAGTGGCAGAGGAGAGACCCTTTAATTCACTTCTCATCAGCATGCCTGTTAGGGTTTTGCTTCTCCCATCTGTTTGACTTCTCAATAGTACTTGCTGGATCATCATCTGTGGTCTTCCCTCTCAATGATCTCATTGATCCCATGCATATTAATTTTCATTTCTATGCAGATAACTCCCAGATCTACCTTTATCTGCCTCTCACCTTTCCCTCCGTACTCCAGGCTCACATCAGTGATCTACATCTGGATTTTCTATAGATGACATCAAATTGTCATGTTCAAAATTGAATGTGTTCCCTTTCTTCACAACAAAACAAACCAACCCCCCAAAAGCACCCCTCTTCTCTACTTCTATTTTTAAAAATTTTTGTTGAAGGTATCACTATCCTTCCAGTAACCCAGGCTCACCAACTTGGAATCTTCCTGAACTCTTTGCTCCCAGGCACTGATCATGCTCAAAAAGAACCAAATGTTGATTCTAACACCTCTTGCTTATCTCCCTTCTCTTTACTCACATGGCTATCACCCTACTTTAAACCCTTATTACCTTTTGCTCAACCACTGTAGTAGCCTCCTAATGATCCATTTACACCAATGAGGAGGCTATTGTAGTGTTGAGCCCTTGAACATACAGCTTGTAAGTACTGGAGAAAGAATGTTAACCTGGGTGTCATGAACACATACACAGTAGTCTTTCCACTATACCCTGCTTACTCTAAGGCGAAAGAAGATCTGGGTTCTAAAGTCTACTCTGCAGGTTGTGTCCTTATCTATAAGATTAGAATACTTGTAATGTAAATAATTCTAATTAGCATTGTTGTGAGAATCTGAGGAGGCAATATCCATTTATCCATACATATGTATACACATACACATATATAAAAGTCTTTTAAAAAATACAAAGTCCTTTATCAAATCTAAAGGATTTTCCATTGAATTTAATGCTATTCCCTTACCTGGTGCCCCTTGGAGAAGAACTCTGGTAGTGCCTGGTTTTGGGAAACAGGTTTTAGAAATATGTACAAGGAGTAGCTATGCTTAATGACTAGTATTCTTTTACTCAAGCAATGGAGACATAATCAACATTAGTGATCATGGGGATAATATTGCATCTGACCTTTCTGCGAACCTTTGTAATTAGGGAGATGACTGCTACAGGTATGAAGGGGTCAGCAGGCTTAGCATACCTGTCCAACACTCTTTATACAATATGGAGTTTATGTGACTTCATCTAGGAGTGTAACCAGGATAAAGTCCTTAATGACCAGCTAGAAAATGAAGGAGACCAGCTACAATCTTGTCAATTCTTTTCATACTTTACTTCTTTTTCTGAACTTTATTGCCCTTATGTGCCTATCCTTCCCCTCTCCCCTCTTTGCTTTATAGTACCTTTATAGATATCATCTTTCCCCATTAGAATATCAGTTTTTTAAAGTTAGGGGCTCTCATGTTGTTTACCTTTGTGTCCCCAGTTTTTTGCACAGTGCCTAAGCACATTTTGGTACTTAATAAATATTCTATCTGTCTATATATGTATCTGTCTGTCTAGCTAACTCTCTGCATGCAATGATTTGTTTCAAATATGGAATACCATGCCAATACCCCAAACATCTATGCTTCAGAGATGGGGAAAGGAATACTACAAAAGGGTCTTCTAAGAAGTCTTTAAAATATGCATCCATTTTGTTCTAAACATTGCAAAATTCAGGGTTCTCCTCATGCTTAGACAAAAAATTCAGAAAATGTACCTTCCATAATTTGGATTCCTAATGCGATGCATAAAAAAGGGGCACCAAATGAATTTAAGTTTTCCACTCATCCCAAGTATGTGTCTCAGAGAGCTAAAAAAAAAAAAAGGAGAGTGGATTTTTTTAGCAGCTTTCCTACCTGACTAATTATCTGAAATAAAATTCTTATGATGTACAATATTTGTTTGTTTTAAAAATAGTTTCTTCTTTCTATCTAATGAAAATTTGTTTGTGATAAATTATAAGTTTGCATGGTTGAGAAGAGTAACACTGTTTAGCTAATATCTCAAATATTCCTAGATTCCAAGTTGATTCTCATGAAAAGATTTGGAAATCTTCCCTCCCTCCTTCCTTCCTTCCTTCCTTCCTTCCTTCCTTCCTTCCTTCCTTCCTTCCTTCCTTCCTTCCTTCCTTCCTTCCTTCCTTCCTTCCTTCCTTCCTTCCTTCCTTCCTTCCTTCCTTCTTTCCTTCCTTCCTTCCTTCCTTCCTTCCTCCCTTCCTCCCTCCCTCCCTCCCTCCCTCCCTCCCTTCTTTCTTTCCTTCCTTCCTTCCTTCTTTCCTTCCTCCCTTCCTCCCTCCCTCCCTTCTTTCTTTCCTTCCTTCCTTCTTTCCTTCCTTCCTTCCTTCCTTCCTTCCTTCCTTCCTTCCTTCCTTCCTTCCTTCCTTCCTTCCTCCCTTCCTTCTTCCTTCTTTCCTTCCATTTTTTGGTGGTGGAGAGGCAGATATTTGATTCTTTTCAAAAAGCATCAGGAAAACAGAACTACGTTGTTCATTTTCCAAATTCAGTTGGACCATATGAGACAATGTTTCCCAGTGAGCAGTGAGGGAGATGACATTCAGAAGGAAGCCATGTTACCTGATAATCCTTACCCACTTTCTGTAAGGGAGCGGCAGCTACATGCCATAAGATCTAATTATCAAGAATTGCCTTTTCTGCCCCACAGCCATCATTTTGATGACAGTCTTCTATGCACTGTAAAACAAAATGGGAAGCCGGTGCTCCATAAAGTGGCTCGGCGCTTCCGCGTGCTCCCTCTGATATCAGCCTCCCGATCTCATTTATTTTCCACACATTAATGGTAGCAGTCACCTTGAGCCGGTGATGCAGAGTAATTTTCACAGAAACCTTGATCAGAAACCATAAATCAGGCTGATGTGCTTTTATGGTCTAATAACATTCTGGTTGCTCCTACAGGCCCTTATGTAAAACTGCATTGCAGTAAGCCCTTTGGATTGGATTTTTTATATAATACAGTCTCTCTCTCTCTCTCTCTCTCTCTCTCTCTCTCTCTCTCTCTCTCTCTCTCTCTCTCTCTCTCTCTCTCTCTCTCTCTCTCTCTCTCTCTCTCTCTCCTTCCTTCTCTTTCTGTCTCTCTCCTCTCTCTCTCTAGCATTTCAATACACACATATGCATGCATATACAAATAAATGCCACATGGGCTCAAGATAGTCCTGAGCAAATTTGCATTGAAATGACATTAAGTTTATGTCTATATGATGGTGGGTGGGTAGGAGGGAGGAGTCCTCCTGGGAGGAATAACATGTTGTATCTGTTGGCTTCTCAGTGGTGGGTCTTAACAACCAAACTGTTTTCGGCCAACAAAAATAACTATGTTGTCAGATTCATTGTTTTCTGTCAAATGACGATGAGGCAAGTAATTGGTGTTTGCCAATGTCCCCAAAATGCTGTTTTCTGTCAGGATTTCTATCCCACTTTTCCTTTCCACTGAGTGTTTGTTAGATATTTGGATAGTCTGATCTGCCTGCCTAATTGTCAACACTGCCCATAAATTGATAAACTTCCCTTCCCTGTCTGGTATAAAAAATAGAGATCAGGGATTCGGGGTGTGTCCAGAGATCAAGTCTGGGTGCATAAAGAGGCGGTGGTGTAGGATAGCATTATCATTTACACATGTAGTCAAGCAGTGGAGGACAAAATAGTTATATTAGGAGTCCAAGGCTCAATATTAGAATTTGGGGTACTAGGCTGATTATGGGAAGTAGGTCTATCAGTGGTACTGGTACAGAAGACAATGATATGGTTAGTACTTATGTATACTATAGGGAGCAGAAATGAGACTCGCCAAGTATTTTGGCCATAAAAATAAATCTATCTCCTAATAAAAAAGCATGCTTTTCTTCATAGATCGATCTCAGTTCTCCAGGGCATATCTATATTTGGAAAATAAGTGACAGAACCAAAACATCTTGACCTCAAATCATAGCCCCCAGTACCACCAAATCTGCTTTGGAAGAACATTTGCTCCTCATCTTTCACTCTGAATATTTAAGGATTTTATTTCCATGCAATAGAAGGGGCTCTCATGTTTTGGGTGCTCAAAAAAACTAAAGCATCTGAAATTGAAAAAGGTATTATTCCTGTATCACCACTCAGTAAAATCTAGCAAAATCTAGTTAGTTGGAGCTAGAATTCTGTGCAGCATTGCTTTTGAAGTGGAAAAACTGGCAGAGTGCTCTGACTTTCACTATAAATGTACAAGGCTTTAATTGCTCCTCAATGTACCTACATAATCTCTACCAAGCATAATTGAAGCTCCATAAATATGCCAAGGGGATAAAAATTACTCTAGGACATTGCTCCTGGAGTAGCCAAGCAAGTTGTGGCATCACCAATTAGTTACCTATCCACTGAACAACATATTCACACTGGTATATTCTCTGTATCATTCACATATTCTAGATGTTGGGTTTGTCAATTTGGATTTTTGGATTGCTACCACAGTTGATCAACAAGTAATGGATCTAGCCAAAAGGATTTGACTAAATAGCTAAACCAGTTATCTTCATACAAGGTATAGATATTAATACTTGAAATCAGTTCATGCAATAGCATGAAAATTCAACAAAATCAAAATATGATACCTCATTATATTTTTAAAAAATTCCTCCCTTTCTACAAACTAATTTTGTTAGAGATACTGTCACCATCCTTCTCTAGGTTCCCAATTTCAGATATATTCTTTCTTTTTTCCTATTCCTAATTCCTCTCACTAAATCAGTTTTTAAGTCCTATTGATTATGGCATCCCACATCTCTTACATTCATCTTATTATCTTTATTCATATGTTCATCCTAGAATAAATTCTTACCCTCTTTTGCCTATATTATTGCTATAGTACTAATAGATTTCCAGCTTTCTGTCTCTCCTCTCTTTATCCTTCCTCCATGTTACTGCTTTAAGTGACCTTCCTGAAACTTAGTTCTGACCATGTCACTTCCCTGTTCCAAAAACTCCAGGGACTATATTTTCTATCTGGCATAAAATACTAACTCCCCAAACTGTCATTTCATAACTTGGCTCTGACTTACATTTCTAGATATACTTATTACTTCCATTCATGTAATCAGTTTTTCCATTCAACTGGTCTACTGATTCTTTGCTGAACTGGACAGTCCTCTTGACTTTATATCTTTTTATAGGCTTTCCTCCCTGCCTGGAATGCACTTCTGCTTTGCTTCTTCCACTTAGAATCCCCAGTTTCCTTTAAGCCTCAGCTCAATTTCCAGAAAAGACTGCAGGAATCATTTTTCAATATTCAATCAAGAAATTAGTCAATAACTATTTATTAAGTGCTTAGTACATGCCAGAAATTATGTTAATTAAAGAGAATAAATAGTCAAAAGATGCTCCCTGTCTTCAAGGAGCTTATAATCTGATCGACTTGTCCTCTGTGTCAGTATTTTCCACCTCTTCAAGAGAATATGAGACAAATTCTTTTTTTCTTTTATCTTTGTAACTCTTAAAATCCAGCACATTTCTTTGAAAATAGAAAGCACTTGGTAAAAGTTTGTGCAATGGAATTTGAATGCATAGATACAATGTTTGTTCACATCAATCTATGTAGGACCACATAAATGAATGTTGTTCTGACAATGAGAGTTTAGAAAGTGCTGAAAAGACAAATCAATTTCATCTTTAAAAACTGAATGACTTAATTCTTTAAAAAATTAAGTCATTCATTCTGAATGACTTAAATTCTTAAAAATACTTTTATTTCAATAGTTACCAGTGCAATAACATTAGTAAGTGCAAAATGGTTTCTTTTGGAACTTTATGTAGTGTCTCAGAGGAAAGAAGAAAGTGTATATACATTTATTAAGTGCCTGTTATGTGCCAGATACTATAGTAAGTGCTTTAAGCATAATAGCTCATTTGATCCTCACAACAATCCTGGAATTTAAGTATTATTATTATTGTACACATTTTACAATTGAAAAACTCAGACAGATGGAGGTTAACTGACTTGCCCTGGGTCATTCAGATATTAAGTATCTAAAGTCAAATTTAAACTGAAGTCTTCTTGCTCTAGATCTAGAGCTATATACAACTGTACCACTTAACTGCCCTTAGAAAGAGTCAAAAAGAAGAGTCTGTCCATTTGTGTCAGCTTATCAATCAACAGGGATGCCCTTTTATCCCTAACTTGAAGGCTCTCAAAAAAAGGATAAAGACTTCAATACCTCCCAATGCAGCCCATTCAATTTTTGAATGTGAGAATTTGTGAGAAATGAGTTTAGAGCTAGAAGAAACTTTAGGTCATCATGTCAACCCTCTCATTTTACAGATAAGAGAACCTTGGACAGGAGAAGTTTTGTGACTTGCCTAGGGTCACATAGCTTCAAAAATATCTCTTTTGATCCTTACAACAACCCTGGGAAGCAGGTGCTATTTATTATTACTTACATTTGGCAGTTGGAAAAATTTGAGGTGAGAAGTTAAATACCTTGACTAAGGTCACATAGCTAATATCCGAGGAAGGATTTGATTCCAGGTTTTCCAGGATCTAATCCACTACACTTTGCTCTCTTCAAGACAATACTAAGTGCATTCAGGGCAGCACACCCCAAGTCAGAATTATTAGGAAAGATATTTTTTAGATTCATGTAGAAATCTGCTGGTTGGCACATTCTACCCAACATTACTTGCTTTGCCCTCTGGAGCCAAGAAAGACTGAAGTTATAGAGATCCAGCCTTAGCCTGTGTCTTGTATATGCCATTACTGTTTGCTCCTCTCAATACCCAGCTTGGGTGTTCTCTGATGAGACAATAACAATGTTTTTGAGAATTCAGTGGCCTAATTCCCTCTAGTGTCAGAAAGTCCCTCTCCACTATTAACGGGCTACAATCAACTTAGTCCTCCCTCCTTTCCCACCCCAACTCTGAAGTCTCCTGACGTGATGTCACTAGTGAGGACTCAGCACCCCACTTTTAGAAATTGGTGGACATTGTCTCTTTTCACACCACCTCGAACATTTCAAGACCTGAAACAGCAGAGGCCAGCCATGAATAGGGAAGGAGAGGTGGGTGCAAAGTCTATTCTTTCCCTTGTGCCCCCTGCTCTCCAATTCACAGACCAGGTATTTGTTGTCTATTTGAAGCAGCTATTTGCTAAACCCTCCTGGCTGGAAGCAATGTACACCAGGCCAGTGGGAAGGGAGCAATAAAGGAGAAATAAATGAAGTAAAGAACAAATTCTTTTCAGATTAGCTGATTGGCAGTTGTGAATAATGCAGCCCTAGCACTAACGCAAGAACGGACAGCCTCAACTTTGGCACTCATTATTTAGCTGTAAGCCTTTTTTTGCTGGGAACATTTTTCTCTTTCAAGACTGAAACTGGGTTAACTCCTTGTGGTTCAGTCTTTACATCCCAAAGGGCAAAATAGGAAGAATCCTTTTCCTCAACCCAGTGCCCTTGAGTTCTGAATAGGAAAAGAGTTAGAAGTACGTGTTCTCAAAATCTACTTTCGATTGCATGGAAATTTTAGGAAAAAGAAACATGAATTTTCTGAGTTAAAATGCTACATGAATGTTCAGATCTCAAGGTCTAAAGGGAAATTTAGCTATGGATAAGGAAGGTGAGGCAGTTGTATTCCCTATAACAGCCAGGTGGCAGGAAGGATACATAGCTTGGCCTCCAGTCAGGAAGACTTGAGTTTAAATATGATCTCAGATACTCACTGGCTTTGTGACCTTGGGGAAGTCACTTAACCTCACATTACTTCAGTTCCTTTAGTTGGAAAAATAGAGATAATGGCATCTACTTCTAAGGGTTTTTGCAAGAATCAAGAATGAAATAATATTTGTAGGGTGCTTAACACAGTATCTGGCACATAATAGTACTTTTATAAGTGTGTATTCCCTTCCCCACTATGGTATCAGACAATTCTGAGAGTGGGTGTGAAAGCCCTCAAAAAACACCAATTTCAGAAGTGGTTCTTTTTTTTTTTTGGTGCCCAAAGCAAATTCAATCTATCTTTCTGTCTGTCTGTCTATCTATCTATCTATCTATCTATAATTTATCTAGTTAGCTAGCTGTCTGTCTACCTGTATTTCTGTATGTCTATCTATATCTAAGTCTATCTGTCTACCTCTCTCTCTCTCTCTGAATCTATGTCTGTCTGTTGATCATCTATCTAACTCTATTTTTGCCTTCTGCATCTGTGTTGTTGCGTTTGTATATTACTATTCATTCCCCTTGGCATGCCATAGGCAAATGATAAGCATTCTGCCAATCCCTTCCAAAAGGTACCAAATGTATTTATCTGAAGTTATTTTGTATTAGTTCCTTAAATATAATCTTTTCCTTGTAAACTTCCTCACCCTTAAATGAAATTCTACTTTTCAGATTCACTGTGGCAGGGTTGTGACCTGAATTTTGGCCTCATGAGTAAAACAACAAAAGAAAAAGAAAAACATTTCCATCAGGTTTTAGCAAGCAGGAAAAATATAAAGAGATGAATTGATGTTTGTCGTGAGAGGCATAGCCTATCCATGTTTGGAAAGTCACATCACCATAAGGTTGTTAACTGATTTTTTTTTAATTCTTCCAGAGATGCTGTATGTATTGTTCATTAATGGCAGTAATATCTATACTGGCAAAACCACAGACCTTTCAAAATACTGACCTAGCATAATGTTTCATCTCGCTCAGCTTTTATAGATGTCTTTAAATGGCACCAAGAAAAGTGCTGGGCTATAAGATGATGTGACCAGCACACTGACCCTTTAGGAACAAATCAGGTAGTAAGATAAAGAATTCTGATTTCCTTTATTATTCACTCAGCAGTCATTATTATCCTAGGCAAGTGAGCATGTGGTCATTTTTCAGGGATGAATCAGGCCACATTTTAGTAGTTAGTTCCGGCAGTTCAAAATGGGAATAGATTCATTTCAAGAAGCTCAGGAAAAAAAAAAACTCATTTTGAAGTCTGTAATAAAAAAAGAATGATAAAGAACATTTTTCCCAATGATAAGGAAAATTCTGCCTTTCAAGGCAGACATCATAATTTCTTCTAATTATGAGGAAAATATTGCTGCCTTGAGTGCTCTTATTCATGTATACATATTTTCTTGGTAAAAGAATAATTAGGTTTTGAGCCTTTATACTGAAAAAAAAAAAACCCTCAGCTTTCTTTTCTTTTCTCTCTCCCCATCTTTCTTTGCAATTCTTTCCTTTCCTTCTCTCTCCCTCTCTTTGTCTCACTCTGCCAACCTTTTTTTTTATTCCTTGACCTCTACTGCAGTGAATTCTTTATATGGTGTGCAAGGGAGATTTAGAGGTACTTTGATTTTCCCAAATCCTTTGCCTGCTTGCAGTGTTTGATGTGCTGAATTTGGAAGTGCCTAATTTGGGAGTGCTGTTTATGTTTAGCTGTAAACTGATCAGATTTCATTTTATGTGTGAAGATCATTTTCAATCCATGTTTTCAAACTTTTATTTGCCTGAAATACACTGGAGCAAAATGCATTGTAAGCTTTTGCTGAAAAAAAAACTCTTGAATTGCCTAGGTTTATGGAGGAGAGAAGGTACCAGGGTTAAAATTAAATAATTTGTATGTATAGAAGGGGATATATAAGTACATGCATATGTATGTGTGTGTGTTTTCATCTATACATATGTAAATATATCCATACCCATCTATATGAGTATACAAATATGTAGATATACACACAGGGATAAAGGGGTAAGGGAAGGAAATAAATATTTATTATGCATTTACTATGTGTCAGACACTATATGAAGTATTTTACAAATACTTGAACCCCTAACAACACAGTGATGTTGTTGCTATTGTTATCCCTTTTTTATAGTTGAAGAAAGACAGAAGTTACTAAAGCAGAGAGATGTTAAGTGATTTGCCCAAGGTCACACAGCTAGTATTTGAAGCTAAATATGAACTCATTCCACATGCAACACTTTATTCATTGTATTGTCTAGCTTATGAGTTCATAAATTTGTAGATGGAACTGTCACATCATCTCAGGTTCACACATTTTGACCTAGAAAGGATCTTAGAGGTCATTCATAATAACCCTTTGCTTTTACTTATGAGAAAACTAAAGCCTACAGAATTTAAGTAAATTGCTAAGATTATATAGATAACAGAGCTAGGATATGAAGGAAGACTTAGAGTTCTGGTATTTTGCATCCTCCTGACCTTTTCTAAAGAGTAACCCTTAAGAAAAAGAAGAAAATGGAATTGTTGGAACACTACATGTGGCCAGGAAATTTCATTTATATGTACATACAAAGATGTGCTCATGGAGCCAAGTCCCTAAAATATGCTCTGTGTTGATTATTTAGGCTGTCTTCATAGTGGAACTGAAACTGAATGAACAATTTTCCAGTTGGTTAATTATTCATAGGGAACATGGGCAAATTGAGCTTGCAGAGACCTTGTTGAGACAGCATTAAGTCCAGCCTCTTCATTTTACAGATCAGAGGATCATAGATTTAGGACTGGATGGGACCTTAGAGGTCTAGTCCATGTCCTTCAAATTGCAGATAAGTAGACTGTGGGCAAGAGAGATTAAGTGACTTGCCTGAGTCACATAGGTAGTAAGTTAGAGATGAATCCAGGTCTTGTAACTCCAAATCCAGATTATATTTTTTCCCACTGCATCACATTTTACACCTTAAGTGGGGCCCATAGAGGTAAAATAATGTATTTACAATTACACTATGCAGCAATAACAGCCTCACACTAACCAAATAATTGGTAGCTTCACACAGTTGCCCCAATTTTCTTTGTGAAGATAACCAAAATATTCAGACCCAAGTTACGTAAAGGGGATTTGGGAACACATGAATCTATAGAATAAGTATGAGAGGAACATTCTTTTTTCTCCTTCCTACGCTCATATCCTCCTTTCAACAAATTGTCCTTATTCTCTTCTTTTAAAATGTTTAGTAACAATCACCTAATACCAGGCAAGGAAGAAAAAAAGCAAACAAAACTTTGTCCCAAACAAGTGTCAAAGTTCCAACTAGAATAATAAGAGAGATGATTTGAATCAATAAAGGTTATTCTGTCTTTATCTTTCTTATGCAACAGGAGTCAACCAAATATTTTCAGATTCTAGGGGTGTGACAGGCATAAATTCTATATCAAAGTTGGCATCATTGATAGGGTTACCTGAAATCTCTTCCTGTATCCTACTCCGTATTGTTAGGATACTTTGGATACCTCTGTAAGGCCAGTTAAAGTGCTGCAAAGTTATAAAGAATATATATGTAGCAAAAACTTAGCCCTGCCCATATGTCTCATTTAAACATCCCTGTTTTCTCTCTATTCTGGGAATTAATGACATAACTATTTTGGCCTTGATAGCAATGCCATTTTGTGGGACTTTTTTTCTTTGCATTTTATTCATGAATATTCCAGTGGAGGTCAAGAAGGTCCTCCTAACTAATCAAGATGGGCTGGGCTGGGGAGCTGAAAAATGGTCAATGAAACTGAAACTTGGGAGGGTTAAGTGATGGGGTTTGGAGCAATGCTCTAATAGAACTTTCCTTGAATATGTGGCACGAAGAAAGGACTCCAGGGAACCTTCGGGCTAGTGTTGCTAATAACCTCCTCTTTTTGTCCCATTTTGCAAGTGAAAATTTTGCAGAGAATCTCAGAAGCAATACCTAGCAGCTAAATTGAGAATGGGGATCACAGTTTCAGTGTGGCTGGAATATACACTCAACCATCTTCAACTGAATAATCAACAAGCATTGATTAAGTTACTATTTTGTATCAGATACTGCACGAAGTATTGAAGATTCTGAGACCAAAAGAAAAAACAGTCACCTTCCCGCAGGGAAATTTCATTCTACTGGAGGAAACAGTATGACCATATAGAAATAAATAGTAAGTACATACCAAATAAATGCAAAGTAATTTTGAAGGTCATTACAGGGCCAGTTAATGACTCAGATAGGTGGTAGCCTGTGAACTGTGCTATGAAAGGAGTTAGGGATTTGATGGTGCAGAGGTGAGGAAAGAAAGCATCAAAACTTTGGAGACAGTAGGGGATGGGAGTATGGAGATGGGAGAAGACTGTCATATCTTAAAGAACAGCAAATAGAAAAGTTTGGAACACAGAGTGCATGGAGGGAATAAAATGTAATAAACCTGGAAAGATGAACCAAAGCCAGATTGATATGGCCTTTATATGCTGGGAGAAAAAGTTTGTATTTTATCCTAGAGGAAATGAGAGAGCTACTAAAGATTATTTTTCAAATCTGGGCCCATTCTACTGGAGGATATAATAAACTTCCATACGAATAAATTTAAAAAAAGACACTAAATTCATAGCATACTGGTAGGCAAGAAGAAAATAAACACTTATTAAGTAACTCTTCCTTACAAAAAAAAAAAACTCCAGGAGATAGGTGCTAGTATTATTCTAGTTTTACAATTGAGGAAAATGAGGCAGACAAAGTTTGAGTGACTTGTCCAGCATCACATAGCCAGTATCTGAGGCCAGATTTGGACATAAGTCTTCCTGAATCTTGACTCAAAGTTCTAGCTACTACACCACCTAGTAGATAAAAGAACTTGACAAGTGCTTGACTGACAGGGAAAGGAGTTTATTCCAGGTTTTATGCCTCCAAACCCATGGTTCTTTCCACTTAACCATGATATCTCTACTTATTTCTCATCTGCACTATTACCTGGCAATCTGATTTCCTCACCTTAAACCTATACTATTTCACTTAGAGCTCCATATTACTCTCCCTTCAATAATTTCACCTTGCTTCTATCTTCTTGGTATGAAAGATTTTTCTACCTTCCCTTTGTCAAGTCCTGTGGGCGCTTGGTTTCTAACATCTACTGGATCTAGGTTTTCTCTGGCTTTGACTTTCTAAATTCCAAAACAGTGATCCTTTTAGAAACATAAGGGTAAAGGATGTGGAGACTAAAACAAATAACCTAGCATCTAAGAATGATAATTTTCAAGGACTTTTTAGACAGCAAAGACTAAGAGACAGATATAGACAGAGACAGAAAAAGAGAGACAGAAAGATCATATCAGAGACAAACAAATATTGAGATCCAGAGACAGAAAGATTCCTTTATCCTTGCATGTAATTTTTATTGAATCCATAGTATTATTCTTATTTGGTTTATTTTTTATCAATAGTATCTTTCTGCAAGAATGGCAGACAGCAGGAGCCCCCAGGAGCAATACCAGTTGCTACCAGGGATTTCAAATAGAGTGTGACTAAGCTGTAGGTAGGAACCAGGAAAAAAAAGAAATATTCCATGGTTGATGCAGCACCTCTCTCATAAAGCTCATTTTCCTTCTTGTCTCCTGAGTCAAAAGGACTTGCATCACCTGCCTTTACAGGCATAAGCTCCCTGTCTGCTATTTTCTCTCAGTGTCACTGTGTCTGGCATAGCTTCTATTTGGCCTTGGCCTAGCTCCACAATGTCTCCGGCTCAGTAGTGTGTCCTTCTCTTTATTGGTCCTGATGTTCAGCCAGGGCTTAGCAAACAGCTTTCACATCGTTACAGTCTTTAGCCCTTGTTCCTTGATGACTTCCATTGACCTTTCACAAATTCTGACAACCACAAACTCATAGTCTTTCACATTCCTGCTTACTTCAACAGAATGTAGTCAAATTTCGACTTGCCCTTTTAATTGCATATGAATCCATGAACAGAGAATCAATTTCAATTCACTATTACAATTACTGTTGACCATAATCATAATTATGGATAAGTCATTTACTAGCTCATATTATTCCCCACAATCTGGTATATAAGCACTCATATCTTGCTATGATAAATTCAGGGAATGAGGGAAGAGGGCTGGAGGAGAGAGAGGAAGGGAGGGAGTAAGGAGGAAAGAAGAAAGAAAGAGGGGGACAGATGGAGGTGAAAGAGATTAAGAAATGGAGGTGATGTAATTAGATAAGACTGAAAAAGATTATAAGGTCTAAAGTGTTTATGTTCCTTCCATCTAGGGACATTTGCTTATATTCTCTGTAAATCCTAAAAATAATAAATTGCTAATGATTAAATAAACTAAAAATTTAAATCAGCTCTCTTTTAATGGCTTGTGAACTCAAATGCATGAAAATATCGAAACATCACTGGAAAAATCCACCCATAAGACACTGGTAGACGGGTTTCTTTCTCTACCATATAATCCTCTGGCCGTGTCTTTGACAGGTGGCATAAATCTTAATTATGGCTTCATCAGATAATTTTATTTTCCATGCTAAAGATCTATTCAAAAGGATGGCATGGCTGTCCTTAAACTGCAGAGGTTAATGTAAGCCACTAAAAATCCTATGGATAAACAGGTAATGGGAAAGAGAGATCACCAACTTGCTGTCATGATTTCAGAAACACTGCAATTTAATAGTTTTTAAGATTATTATTTCAAGAGTGACAGAGGCTCAAATTTTGTTGAGTGGGAAGAGAAAAACTTCCTAAGTGGAAGAGGAAATTATGGAAATCAGAGTGTGTGTAATATATTGAAGTTAAAGTACTTGACTGCATCATGATTGTCCCAGGTGATGAGGTAATCCTCTTGCTATTCAGAAAGGGGAGCTCAAGAAAAAGAGGTTATCTCTGGTTGCACAAGGATCCCAAAGAAAATTCTTATGAGGAAGAACAAAAATATTGCCTCATGACAATTTGTTACCTGGTTGCTAAGTTATTGAGAAACCCCTTCTAACCTATTCTGATCGATGCCAAGTTCATCAGGATGGGTCATGTACTTTTATCCAAAAACATCAATGAAAAGTCTTTGAAAAAAATTGATCGCTTTTTTCTTTTTAGAGTCATGTGAGCTCACAAAAATCCCCAAAGCCTTTTAAAACACTCCTATTTCCACTATTGATCATGGTAGAAATCAAACTGCAAACATTCAGCATGACAATTCTATATTTATTTCATGAAATTTAATTATAAGCAAGGAGATAAAAAGAACAAAGAGAGACACTGGGAAAGCAATGTAGTGTAATTTCTAAATAGGCAAAAAGGAGAGGAAGCTCTTAATAAAGCTTAGGTTTAACAACAGAAAGAATAAAGTATCTGAAAAGCCAAATTTAGAACATCTGTGATCACAATACTTGATGAATTGGATCCCTGACAATTACCTGTCAGGCTCAAGTTAAAAACTGATTTGGAAAATATAGGAAAAGAAAATGTCTTAACCTTGCAAATTTTATCCTAAGGCCCCAAATTCTGATTTAAAGAGATTAAATTCAGTGTTGAAGCTTGTCCCAATTTGCTTTTCAGCTTGTCTTCCCATCCAGAGTTCCTCTTAAGAACTTTAGGATTTGCCTCATTTTAGTCTTACCTATTTTCTCTCCCATGAATGTCAGAATCTATCTTATGTTTAGATCAGCATAGGTCTGGATGAAATGGTCTCAGGTCCTGTTCAAGGAGTCATAGTCACAGTCAGTCTTAGTCAACGAACATTTGCTAAATACCTACAATATGCCAGAAAATGTGCTATACCCTGAGGAGGCAAAAAGAGAAAAATAAAGAGAGTGTCTGCCCTCAAAGAGTTTATAGTCTAATGGAGATACATCCATTATAATTACAAAAAATGAGGATGAAGAGGGGAGAGAACATGATGTTGTCCAAGTAGAAACCAATCAAAGAAGCTAAAGGATATAATTTACTTGGAAAGTTCCAAATCCTCTCTAAAGGGAGACTCTGAGAGGAGTTCATTATTCCACCTTTCAGCCCTCCAGAAAGACTGGAGAGAGGCAGTTAAGGGTTCTGAGAAGGTATTGAGCATCAAATCTGTATCGGACTGTATGATTTCAGGTACTGATCCTAAGTACTCTAGCAGTGGATTGGAAATCCAGTAGATAAAGTTGGATTTAAGTTGATTCATAAAGGAAACCCAGAGATAGAAATGAGGAGAGAGAACATTCCAAAGATGGGGGACAGCTACTGAAAAGGCAATTGGAATTAGAAGGTAGAGTTTCCTGTGCAAGCAACAACAAAAAAGCCAGTATCATTGCATTAAAAAAAAAAGCTTACCTTGTTTTAGAATCAATATTAGGTACTGGTTCAAAAGTAAAAGAATGGGAAGGGCTAGGAAATTGGGGTTAAGTGACTTAAGCTCAATGTTACAGAGTTAGAAAATATCCAAGACTAGATTTGAACCCAGGATCTCCTGTCTCCAGATCTGACTATTTATCCTCTGAGTCATCTATCTGCCCCTCAGTATCATTGAATTTCTTCTTTTTTCTATTTTTTAAACTCTTACCTTCTCTCTTGGAATCAATACTATACTATGTATTGGTTCCAAGGTAGAAGAGTGGTAAGGGCTAGGCAATGGGGGTTAAGTGACTTGCCCAGAGTCACAGCTGGGAAGTGTCTGAGGCTAGATTTGAACCTAGGACCTCCCATCTCTAGGCCTGGCTCTCAATCCACTGAGTTACCCAGCTGCCCAGTGTCATTGGATTCCTAAAATACCTGAAGGGTAGTAAAGGGTAAAAAGCCTGAAAAAGTAATAAGACATTGATTTATGAAGGGCTTTGTAAACCTTAAAATTTCTTAGACTTATGAATGTTGGAAATTTCACCATTGGAAAATTTCACACTTGGAAAAAATTTCCTACTGATAGTAAGAACTCTATTGGAATGTGAACCCCCTTGGCATGGGAGGATCCTTCTCCTCCCTACCTAAGACTACTTTAGGACAGAAACCTTTTGCTAAACAATGGAAAGGGATTTGACCTATGCTTAAGCATAGAACAGGAAGTTCTTTGAGTCATGATTGATTTTAGAATTGATACAATAGAGATACTTGGAATGACAGAACCAGGTCTTGAAACTACAATCTCCACCCTACTCAGAGTAACAGGATTTAGGAAGGGCTGCAGCAAGGATCAAGATTTAATTATTTGAGAATATGACCTTCAACAGACATGTGCAAAGGGACAGACCTCTGGGCAGTCCTGGGTTAAGCTAGAGCCACCATTGGCACAGGGAAGACATGGACAGTGATTGGTAGATGTGAGAACTGAGGGGAAGGAACTTAGATGGTTTCCTTAAAGATAGCAGGGTCTGAGGACTGGAGGGGAGATAGTTTTTTGCTCTGAGAGGTGGCTCTGAATGAGGACTGAGGAGGTTGCTCTGTGGGAGGACCAGGAGAGAAGGCTGGCTCTGAAGGAGGAGAATTCTCTGGAAATATTTCTTGAAATGAGGCTCTCTTGAAGGTGGAGCCTGAGGTTGGCATAAGAAGCCTTACCTAGAGAGATCTTGGGTGAGTGATAAAACCAACTGACTGATTTATTCATTCTTATTCCTTTCTTACTTTCTCTCTTTTTCTATTGATTAATCAGTGTATTATAAATTAAATTTCTCTATAAAACCCAGTTGGCTTGGGCATATTCATAAATTGGGAATATATTCCCTGGCAACCATCTTATAGTTATATAAAACCAAGACACAGTAGAAAACATATTTCAGCAGTCATAATTGATATATATATATTTCCCTTGATCCCAAACATTTTAATTATCACAGCTTTAAGAACCAAAGGAGACTTCTGGATTAAGATGGCCACAGAGTAGAAGCAAGGGTCTTCTTATCACCATTGACTGATATGAAGAGCTTCAGAAGAACAAAAATCAAAATCAGATGAGTGCAGGGGCTCTACTATAGGGTGTAGACTTGAAGGTAGACAGGGGTTGGACATTTTCACACTATAAGGAGGTAATTTTTTTCTACCAAAGAATAAGTTGATCACCCTACCCCACTCCACCTATGGAGCCAGAATATGAGCAAGAATGGGGCACTCTAGATTCTCAAGTGGGGGGTGCTTGGCTGAGGACACCACAGATTTACCCCTGAGGACAATGAGACCTGCGACCCCAGGAGGCTGAGGAACACGGAGCTTGGGCACAGAGATAGGTAGAGAGGGGCTGTCTAAAGCGGACAGTTCAGAGATTTGAAAAATAGGCTCAGAGCAAAATCTGCTCTGTAGCTCAATACACATAGAGCTGCCTACCCTCCTCACTCAGACTTCTGGCTGGGAAGGGAAGAAAAAACTAACAAAAGAATGGCCACTGACATCCAAGAATTATAATCTGCAACTATGAAAGAGAGAGAGAGAGAGAGAGAGAGAGAGAGAGAGAGAGAGAGAGAGAGAGAGAGAGAGAGAGAGAGAGAGAGAGAGAAGAGAGAAAGAAAGAAAGAAAGAAAGAAAGAAAGAAAGAAAGAAAGAAAGAAAGAAAGAAAGAAAGAAAGAAAGAAAGAAAGAAAGAAAGAAAGAAAGAAAGAAAGAAAGAAAGAAAGAAAGAAAGAAAGAAAGAAAGAAAGAAAGAAAGAAAGAAAGAAAGAAAGAAAGAAAGAAAGAAAGAAAGGAAGGAAGAAAGAAAGGAAGGAAGAAAGGAAGGAAGGAAGGAAGGAAGGAAGGAAGGAAGAAAGAAAGAAAGAAAGAAAGAAAGAAAGAAAGAAAGAAAGAAAGAAAGAAGAAAGAAAGAAAGAAAGAAAGAAAGAAAGAAAGAAAGAAAGAAAGAAAGAAAGAAAGAAGAAAGAAAGAAAGAAAGAAGAAAGAAAGAAAGAAAGAGAAAGAAAGAAAGAGAAAGAAAGGAAGGGAGGAAGGGAGGAAGGGAGGAAGGGAGGAAGGGAGGAAGGAAGGAAGGAAGGAAGGAAGGAAGGAAGGAAGGAAGGAAGGAAGGAAGGAAGGAAGGAAGGAAGGAAGAGATCCTCTGACTCTGGATAACTTATATGGAGAAAAATAGCAGACAACAGAGGAGACAGCAGAGGACAACAAACATCCAAACTTTCAAAAAAAAAATGGAAAGTGGTCACAAGTTCTTTGCAAGGAACTCAAATTTGAGTTCAAGAACCAAGAAAGAAAGATAGAAGAAAATTGGCAAGAAAAGTGGGAAATAATTCAAAAAGAAAATAATAGTTTTAAAAGACAAAATCTCCCACTTGAAAAAAGGAGTCCAGAAATCACATGGAATCCAATTAGAGACCTGAATTATTGTGCTAGAAGCCATGAAAAGCAGGATAGACCAAACTAAAAGGAAAATCCAAAAGATCATAGCTGAAAACCAGTCTTTAAAGACTAGAATTGGGCAATTAGAAGTTAATGACCTCACAAGACAACAAAATTAATAAAGCAAAGTCAAAAGGATGACAAAATAGAAGGAAACATGAAATATCTCATTGAGAAGACAATTGACCTGGAAAACAGGTGCAGAAGAAATACTTTGAGAATCATAGGTCTACACAAAAACCTAGGTGGAAAAAAAGAAACAGAAACCTTGACATCATATTATAAGAAAATTTCCAAGAGAAATGCCCTGATATTCTTGAACAAAAGGGCAAAATTAAAAGAGTCCATAGATTACTGTTTACATGAAATCCTTAAAAGACAACCCTCAGGAATGTAATTGCCAAATTCAAGAGATTCCAAGCTAAGGAGAAAATATTGCAAGAAGCCAGAAAGAGACAATTCAGATATCAAGGAGCACGAATCAGGATTACACAAGATCTAGCAGCCTCCACACTAAAGGACCAGAAGGCTTGGAATATGATATTTAGAAAGGCAAGAGAATTGGGTCTAAAACCAAGGATCACCTACCCATCAAAACTGATTATATACTTCCAGGGGAAAGTATAGACATTTAACAAAATAAAAGATTCCCAAGTATTTTTAAAGAAATGACCAGAACTAAATGGAAAATTTGATGTTCAAATACAAAATTCAAGAGAAACATGAAAAGGTAAACAAGAAAGAGGGGGAAAATTAAGGGTAAAGTCAAATTGTCTATAGTTCTTTGTGGAAAAAAGATATTTGTAACTCTTAAATGTATTTACTATCATAGTATTTAGAAGAATTTTCATAGGTAGTTGTTGGGATATTAAGTGGTTTAAGATAGTATGTAAAAAAGGGGGAGGGATAGAAGATGTCACCAAGAAAAGCTCAAAGGAAGAAAAAAATAAGCTAAATTATACCACAAAAAGAGGCTAATTGGAGGGGGTGGGGAAGAATACTATTATAAGAGGGAGAGAAAGAGAGTGCTAATAGGTAATATTTAAACCTTATTCTCAGTGGTATCAATTCCAAGAGGGAAGAACATCTAGATCCATTGGGATATCGAATTCTACCTTACCCTACAGGAAAGTTGAGAGGGAAAAACCAAGTGGAGGACTGAGGCAGGGAGTACAAAAAGGAGGGAATTTAATAGACCCTGAAGAAAAATTACAGGGGAATAATAAGGGAGGGGATGGGAAAGGAAGTAAAATTAGGGTGGGGATTAGGAGGAGTGATTAAAAACAAAACACTGGCACAGAAGGAAATAGAGGAAGAAGAAATGGCAGGACTAGGAGGGGAAATCAAAATAATGGGGAATACACAGGTGGTAATCATAGCTCTGAATGTGAATGGGATGAACTCAATCATAAAATGAAAGTAAATAGGAGAGTGGATGAGAAACCAAAATCCTACCATATGTTGTCTACAAGAAACACATATAAGGCAATTAGACACATACAGGGTAAAGGTAAGAGGCTAGAGTAAAATATATTGGGCATCAATTGAGAAAAAGAAGGCAGGAGTTACAATCATGATACCTGACAAAGCCAAAGTAAAAAATAGATCTGATTAAAAGAGATAGGGAAGTTAAATACATCCTGATAAAAGGCAAAATAGACAATGAGGAAATATCAGTATTCAGCATGTATGCACCAAATGGCATAGCATCCAAATTTCTAAAGGAGAAACTAGTGGAGTTTAAGGATGAAATAGATTAAAAAACTATACTAGTGGGAGACCTGAACCTTCATCTATCAAATCTAGATAAATCAAACCAAAAAATAGATTAGAAAGAGATAAGAGATGTGAAGGAAATCTTAGAAAAATAGTTAATAGATATATGCAAAAAAATACATCTTCTTTTCAGCATCACATGGTATATTCACAAAGATTGACCATTTAGTAGGGCATAAAAATTTTGTAAAGAAAGGTAAAAAAAGAGCAATAATAAATGCAATCTCTTCAGATCACAATGCAATAAAAATAATAATTAGTAAGGATAAATGGAGAAGCAAATCACAAATTAATTGGAAATGAAATAACATGATTTTCCAAAACTGGTTGGTTAAAGAACAAATCATAGAAACAGTTAATAATTTCATTGAAGAAAATGACAATGAGGAGACGTCATATCAAAATCTATGGGATGCATCCAAAGCAGTACTCAGTGTAAAATTTACATCCTGAGTGTGTATATAAAAATCATAGAAGAAAGAGGTCAGTGAATTGAGCATGCAAATTAAAAAAAATAAACTAGAAAGAGAACAAATTTAAAATCCCTAGATAAAAACTAATTTAGAAATCCTAAAAATTAAAGGAGAAATTAATAAATTGTAAGTGAAAGAACTATTGAATTAATAAATAAGAATAGGAGCTTCCCTTTGAAAAAAACATAAAATAGATGAAGTACTGGTTAATCTAATACAAAAAGGAAAGAAGAAATCCAAGTTAATAGCACCAAAGATTAAAAAGGTGACATCACCTCTAATGAAGAGGAAATTAAGGAAATTATTAAGAAGTATTTTGCCCAATTATATGGCAACAAATTCAACAATTTAGGTGATATAGATGAATATTTACAAAAATATAAGCTGTCTAAATTAACAGAAGAGGAATAGAATACTTAAATAATCCCATATCAGAAATAGAAATTGAACAAGCCATCAAAGAACTCCCTAAGGAACAATCCCCAGGGCCAAATGGAATCACAAGTGAATTCTATTTAACATTTAAAGAAAACAAATTCCAATACTATATAAGCTATTTGACAAAATTAGCAAAGAAGGAGTTTTAACAAATTTCTTTTATGATACAAATATAGTACTGATTCTGAAACCAGTGTAAGAATTAAATTAATGTCCAATACTTCAAGTATTATATTTTATAAAGTTCATTATCTAACAAAATAGAACCATGTGACTAAATTTTTCTACCGACTCAAAAAGTCCGCTCCTTCAAAGCTCCAACAGGAAGACAAGAAACTGAGAGATGGAACTCCACAAAATTTATATCCTGTCTAAGTCAGCGCAAAACAACAGGAAGAAAGTGGAATGCTAGGAATCATAGTTTTGCTGGAAATCATAGTATTTTTAAGATAACAGATTCTAATTACACACCAGCAAACCAAAATCAGAATAATAAAACTACAAACCGATCTTAATGAACATAGATGCAAAAATCTTAAATAGAATACTAGCAAAAAGATTCCAGCAAATGATCATGAGGTTGATTCATTATGATCAGGTGGGATTTATACCAGGAATGCAAGGATGGTTCAATATTAGGAAAACTATCCATATAATTGACCATATCAAAAAGCAAAACAACAAAAATCACATAAATATCTCAATAGATGCAGAAAATGACATTGACAAAATATAATACTCATTTGTATTGAAAACACTAGAAAGTATAGGTATAGAAGGGCCTTTCTTAAAAACAATAAACAGTATATATCTAAAACCATCAGCAAATATCATTTGCAATGGGGATAAACTAGAAGCCTTCTCAATAAGATCAGGAGTGAAACAAGGATGCCTATTATCACCTCTACTATTTAACATTGTACTAGCAACACTAGCAGTAGCAAATAGAGAAGAAAAATAAATGGAAGGTATTAAAATAGGCAGTGAGGAGACCAAGCTGGCACTCTTTCCAAATGATATGATGATCTACTTAAAGAGTCCTAGAGAATCAACTAAAAAGCTTGTAGAAATAATCAACAACTTCAGCAAAGTTGCAGGATACAAAATAATCCCACATAAATAATTAGCATTTCTACATATTTCCAATACATCTCAGCAGCAAGAATTAGGAAGAGGAATTCTATTTAAAATTACCCTAGAAAATATAAAATATTTAGGAATCTCTTTACCAAGACAATCACAGCAATTATATGAAAACAACTACAAAACACTTTCTACACAATTAAAACTAGATCTAAACAATTGGAAAAACGTTAATTTCTCATGGGTAGGATAAGCTAACATAATAAAAATGACAATCCGACCCAAACTACTTTTTTACTGTATTAGAAAAAAAAATATAACAAAGGTCATTTGAAGGAAAAAAAGATCAAGAATATCAAGGGAAATAATGAAAAAAAAATTGAAGTATAGGGGCCTAGCAGCACCAGATCTTAAATTGTACTCTAAAGCTAATTAAAACAATATGGTACTGGCTAAGAAACAGAAAGGAGGATCAGTTGAGTAGACTTGGGGTAAGTGACCTCAGCAAGACAATCTATGATAAACCCAAAGATCCCAGCTTCTGGGATAAAAACTTACTATTTGAAAAAAACTGCTGGGAAACTGGAAAATAGTATGGGAGTGATTAGATTTAGATTAACATCTCATACCCTACACCAAGATAAATTCAGAATGGGTGAATGACTTAAATATAAAGAAGGAAACTATAAATTAGGTGAACTTAGAATAGAATACATGTGAGATCTATGGGAAAAGAAAAATTTTAAGACCAAGCAAGAGATAGAGAATATTACAAAATGCAAAATAAATAATTTTGGTCACATTAAGTTAAAAATGTTTTGTACAAATAAAACCATTGCAACCAAAATTAAAAGGGAAACAATATATTGGGGAAAAAATCTTTATTAAAAAAAAAACTCTGATAAAGGTCTAATTACTCAAATTCATAAGGAATTTATACATCAAATGTACAAAAAATCAAGCCATTCCCCAATTGATAAATGGGCAAGGGACATGAATAGGCAATTTTCAGATAAAGAAATTAAAACTATCAATAAGCACATGAAAAAGTGTTTTATATTTCTTATAATTAGAGAAATTCAAATCAAAACAACTCTGCAGTACCACCTCACACCTAGCACATTGGCTAAGGTGACAACAAAAGAAAGTAATAACTGTTAGAGGGCATCTGGCAAAATTGGAACACTAATGCATTGCCGGAGGAGTTGTGAATTGATCCAACCATTCTGGAGGGCAATTTGGAACTATGCCCAAAGGGCGATAAAAGACTGCCTTTGATCCAGCTATAGCACTGCTGGTTTTGTACCCCAAAGAGATAATAAGGAAAAAGACACGTACAAGAATATTCATAGCTGCACTCTTTGTGGTGGCCAAAAATTGGAAAATGAGGGGATGCCCTTCAATTGGGGAATGGCTGAACAAATTGTGGTATATGTTGGTGATGGAATACTATTGTGCTCAAAGGAATAATAAAGTGGAGGAGTTCCATGTGAACTGGAACAACCTCCAGGAATTGGTGCAGTGAGAGGAGCAGAACCAGGAGAATATTATACACAGAGACAGACACACTGTGGTACAATTGAACGTAATGGACTTCTCTACTGGCAGCAATGCAATCATCCAGGACAATTCAGATGGACTTATGAGAAAGAACACTGTCCACATCCAGAAAAAGAACTGTGGTTGTAGAAATGCAGAAGAAAAGCATATGATCAATCATGTAGTTCAATAGGAATGTGACTAGGGTTTTGATGTTAAAAGATCACTCTACTGCAAATATGAATAACATGGAAATAGGTTTTGAAATATGATACATGTATAACCCAGTGAAACTGCTTTTGCCGCTTTGGTTGGGGAAGGAAAGAGGAAGGGTTGGGATCATGAATCATGTAACCATGGAAAAATCTCTTAAATAAATAAATAAAATTTAAAAAATAAAGAAAATCAAACCTAGGGGCAGCTGAGTGGCTCAGTGGATTGAGAGTCAGCCCTAGAGACAGGAGGTCCTGGGTTCAAATTTGGCCTCAGACACTTCCCAGCTGTGTGACCCTGGGCAAGTCACTTAACCCCCATTGCCTAGCCCTTACCACTCTTCTGCCTTGGAATTGATACATAGTATTGATTCTAACACATCAGGTTAGGGTTTTAAAAAAAAAGAAGAGAGAAAATCAAACCTCTTTTTTTGACATTTCAACTGTAAAGCCTTCCATTCCAATTCTCTCTCAGAATAGAAGTAGAGAGTTCCAATTAGTTTCCATTAAAATACTTTTTTTCTTTGCCAGAGGAACTTTGTAATGAATAGAGGAATGAAATTTCTATTCAATAATCTAGAAAAGTCAATCAAAACTTCCACGCCGTTACCTCCTGCAAGTCCCCAAGTGACCTAGACAAGAAGATCTGATAGTGTGAAGCCATTTCATTGTGGCATTATATATCTCAGTCACTGGAAGAACTGATACTAATTGAGTCCCTTGTTGCATTGTATAGCCCAGGGTCTAACTGTGTGCTCTTTTGGTAGAGGTGGCTTTTTTCTTACAGGGTGACAAAAGGATAAAATCAGGAAACTGAATGGAATGGTCTGATGACAGAAATGAATTCAGCTTTAGTATCATTCCAGAGACTCACAAATACATTACTTTATAAAAATTCAAGCCTAAGAAATAGTATTATTTCTGAGAAGAGCTATATGCTGTAATAGACCACTTTTTATTTGAAGTGTGGGAATGGGCAGGATGTATAAACTATATGTATTTTTTTTTTAATTTTACCTTCCATCTTGGAGTCAATACTGTGTATTGGTTCCAAGGAAGAAGAGTGGTAAGGGCTGGGCAATGGGGGTCAAGTGACTTGCCCAGGGTCACACAGCTAGGAAGTGTCTGAGACCAGATTTGAATCTAGGACCTCCCATCTCTAAGTCTGACTCTCAATCCACTGAGCCATCTCACTTCCCTGAAATGTTTGTATTTTTAATCAGATCACTGATAAAAAGGATTTGCTAAAAAGAAACTCTATCAATGTAGGCAAACACCACCTACTCTGCAGTTTGTGAACTTAGAGAATTGTCTAAGCCACTAAGGTTAATTTGGATCCCATTGATAATATATTAGATTATATGTGTGATTGTATGTGTATTTATATATTGCATATAAGATTGGGTTATAGAGTCAAAGATCTAGAGCTATAATGGATATTGGAAGACAATTCCTTATTGTTCAGATGATAGAGGGGTAAAGTGACTTGTCCAAGATAATAATGGTAAACAACATCATAACTGGACCTGTGATTCTGGCATCTTCTCTTTATAATGCCATGTGTCAGAAACAAGGATTCAACTTGTATCTTTTATTTTCTTCAAAAGCCAATTTTGTCTCCATGATGTAATAGTGCTATTTATACATTAATTCATTTATTTTTTTAACCCTCATCTTCTTTTTTTAGTAACAACTCTCAGATGGAAGGGCAAGGGTTAGAGATTCAGAGTTGAGTGATTTTCTCAGGGTCACCCAGCTAGAAAGTGCCTGAGGTTACATTTGAACCCATGTCCTGCCAACTCCAGGCCTGATGCTCTATCCACTGAGCAACCTAGCTGCTTCTCACATTATTGTTCATACAATGCTCTCCACCACATTCTTTCACTCCTTAGGGGGAGGGGGAACTTAGTGGTAAACTTCTAAACTTCGTGTTAAAAAAAAAACAAAACTCTTAGTTTTATCAGTCCTAGCACTGGGTTCTTAAAGAACTTAAAAATGTTTCCAATAACATGCAGTGGACTTCATATATAGGATATCTAAATGCAAAGTGGTTATAGGAATAAAACAACTATCTTCTATAATAGACTCTTTGCAATTCTGAGGAAAATAACTCTGCTTTTGAATAAGTACAGAGCTAGGGTCATTGGAGTCAAATCTCAAAATTTAGATGCAAGATTATTTAGAGACAGGCAGCTTCTAGATGAAGACTAATATGCTAACAGCTCCTTTTCCTTGTAGTAAGTTAAAAATCAAATAAAATGAGTAAAATTTAATTGGACAGCTATTTTATGTGAAGTTTTGTAAAGGATTACAATGATATTTTATTTTCCCTCCCATTCCACATAAAAATTTTTTAACATTTTTGAAAGTTTTATGTTCTAAATTGTTTCCTTCCTTCCCACCCTCTCCCATTACTCCTTCTTATTCCTCCTGCCCCAATCCTGAAATAGTAAGCAATCTAATGTAGATTTTACAAGTACAGTCATATAAAACATTTTTCTATATTAGTCACTTTCTAGAAGAGATCTCAAATTAAAAAAAAAGAAAGAAGAAAAGGTGAAATAGAATATGTTTCAGTCTAAATGCACAATCCATAAGTTCTCCCTATAAGGGCAGAGGATGGTTTTTATGAGTCTGGGATTTTCTTGAATCACTGCATTTCTGAAAATATGCTATACAAGGTTGGTCAAGAAATATTGCTGTTGATGTGTACAATGTTTTTCTGGTTCTGGTCACATCACTTTGCTTCAATTAATGCAAATCTTTCCAGATTTTTCTGAAATCATACTTTCTGTCATTTCTTAAAGCATAATAGTATTGTTATAAGTTAAAATAGTATATGGCTTAAACTGTGGCAGTTAAAAGAGTGGGAGCCATAAACTGTTATAATTAAAATGGTTGATGTTGTAAACTGTAGTGAGTTAAATGGTGGAAGATACAAATTATGCTAGATATAAGTATGGGTGAGTAAATTTGACCACAGAAAATATGTTTCACTACAGTGTCTTGGTTTTTAAATCAAATATAAGGTGGTTGCCAGGGAAATATTCCCAATTATTCAATATACCCAAGTCAACTGGGTTTTATAGAGATTTTAATTAATAATACAATGAGTAATTAAAGAGAGAAAAAGGAAATAAGTATGAAAGGCCTTAAGCCAACATGGCCTAGACCTGAGTCTTAAGAGAGAAACCAGTCAGTTATCACTTACCACAAGATTTGTCTTAAGCAAGGATGTCTGGGGAACAGAGTCTCCCCAGAGGGAGTTCCAGCCAGAGTCAGCCTCCCAAGGGACTCCTTCTCAAGCGATCTCCAAAGGGCCTCCTCCAAAAGGATCTATCTCCAAGGATCCAAGGATTCTCTCTCCAAGATCTCTTGCTCAAGAGATACCTTTTCTTATATAGGGGTTTTTTTTTCCCCTATGTCAACTCCCCTAAGTTCTTCCATCTACTAATCACCATAGATGTTTCCTAAAGGACAGCCCATCTGAATTCCAGCTAAGTTGACTAATCCCCTCAGTAAAACTGAACCAGAGAAAACACAGCTGAGTTGACTAATCTCATTAAGAGAAAACCTACCCGACCTTTATAGTACCTAGCATCCCATTGTATCAATTCTAAAAACAGGCATGGCTCAAAGAACTCCTTGCCTTATTATAAGCATAGGTCCAAGTACTTTCATTGTTTAACAAGGAGTTTTCTCCCCTAAAGCAGTCTTAAGTACAGGTGGAGTAGAGGTCCTCCCATTTCTGATCCTGGCAAGTTCTCACATCAAAATGTGGAATGTTTCCAGTAGGGAATTTGTTCCAATGGAGAATTCCCCAATGGAGAAATTTTTAACATTCACAAGTCTGAGAGATTTCAAGATTTACAGTATTCCATCACAATTATAGATCACAACTTATTCAGCCAGTGCCCAATTGAGGGGCAGCCCCTCAATTTCCAAAACTGCTATCCCAAAAAGATCTTCAATAAATATTTTTTTATTTCTTTGGGCTATAAACCTAGTAATAGTATTGATAGATTAAACAGTATGTACAGTTTTAGTGTCCTTTGAACATAGTTCAAAATTGCTCTCTAGAATGGTTGGCTCAGATCTCAACTCCACCAGCCTCTCAACTCCACGAGTATATTATATATATATATATATATATATATGTATATATATATATATATATATATATATATTAGTGACCCAATTTTCCTGCAAACCTTTCAACACTTACTTTCTTTTTCTGTCATATTAACCAATATAATAGGTATAAGGTTCTATTTCAGAGTTGTTTTAATTTGTATTTCTTTAATCAACTGTGATGTAGAATATTTTTCATATTACTATAGATGGCTTTTATTTCTTCATCTGAAAACTGCCTGTTCATATTCTTTCACCATTTATCAACTGTAGAATGCCTTTTATTTTTTTATAAATTTAAATCTTTCTCTGTCTCTCTGAGATATGAGACTTTTATCACAGATATCTACTCTAAAATGTTTGCCCCACCTTTATACTTTCCTTCTAATTTTAGATGCATTTCTTTTGTTCATACAAAATTTTTAATTTAATATTATCAAAACTATCCATTTTATATTTTATAATACTCTTTATCTCTAATTTGATCTTAAATTCTTCTCTTCCCTATAGATCTGTCAGGTAAACTATTCCATACTTTCCTTATTTGCTTACAGTATTACCCTTTATGTTTAGATTATGTACTAATCTTGGCCATATTGTGGTATATGGTGTGAATTGTTGGTCTATTCCTAGTCTCTGCCAAACTATTTCTCTATTTTCCCTAAATTTTTTATCAAATATTGAATTATCACCCCCAACACTTGGATCTTTTGATTTATTAAATATGAAATTATTGTGGTCATTTATTACTAAGTTTTGTGCTCTAATCTCTTCTACTGATCCACCATTCTATTTCTTAGCCATTACTGGATTGTTGTAGTAGTTACTGTTTTGTAATAGTTTGAAATCTAGTACTCTTGGGCCAACTTCCTTCACATTCTTTTAATTGATCTTTTGTTCTTTCAGATGAATTTTGTTATTTTTTTTCTAGCTGTGTAAAATAATTTTTTGATAGTTTGGCAGGTATAAGTAGATTAGTTTTGATAAAATTATCATTTTTATAATATTTGCTCAACCTACCCAGAAGCAAGGAATATTTTTCCAACTGTTTAGATCTGATTTTGTGTGGAAAGTGCTTTCTAATTAAGTTTATATAGTTCCTCAGTTTGTCTCATCAAGTTGACTCCTAAGTATTTTAGATTATCTTTCAATGATTTAAATGGAATTTCTTTTTTCCAACTCTTGCTGTTAGGCTTTGTTGATAATATGTAGAAATGCTAATGATTTATTCATTTTATACCCTGAAAATTGGACAAAGTTGTTAATTATTTGATGCTCTAGGATTCTCTAAGTAGATCATCATATCATCTGCAGAGTGATAACTTAGTTTCTTTATTGCCTATTCTAATCCCTTTCATTTCTTTCATCTTTTCTTATTGCCATAACTAGCATTTCTAGTACAATACTGAATAATAGTGGTGATAATGGGGATCCTTGCTTCATTCCTGACCTTATTGGGAAGGCTTCTATTTTGTCCCCATTACATTTAATGTTTTTTCATAGTTTTGGATAGATATTATTTATCATTTTAAAGAAAACTCCATTTATTCTTTTTTTTAGGATTTGGGGTTGTATTTTGTCAAAAACTTTGTATGCATCCAAAATAGTAATATGATTTTTATTGGTGTTATTGGTTGGGTCAGTTACAATTTTCCTTATATTAAACCATTCCTGCCTTCCTAGTCTATGTCCTACTTGGTCATAGTGAGTGATCTTTGTGATGTACTGCTGTGATCTTATTACTAATATTTTATTTGAAAGTTTGGCATCAAGATTCATTAAGGACATTGGCCTATAGTTTTTTTTCTCTGTCTTTGTTCTTTCTGGTTTAGAAATAAGTACCATATTTGTGTTATAAAAGGAATTTGACAAGACTCCTTCTTTGCCAATTTCTCCAAATAATTTATGTAGAATTAGGATTAATTTTTCTTCAAATATTTGGGAGAACTCGTTTGTGAATCCATCTGGCTGTGGAAATATTTTCTTGGGAAGTTCATTGACAGCTTGTTCAAATTATTTTTCTAAGATAGGATTGCTTAAGAATTTGTTCTCTTATATTAATCTTGGGAATTTCTATTATTGTAAAGATCCATTCATTTTCCTTAGATTATCACATTTATTGACATATAATTGAGCAAAATAAATCCTAATAATTACTCTAATTTTCTTTTCATTCATGGACAGTTCTCCCTTTTAATTTTTCAATAGTGATACATTTATTTTTTCTTTCCTTTTAATAGTCATATTAGCCAATGCTCTTTGTATTTTATTGATTTCATAAAATAATATCAGCTTTTAGCATGTTATTAATTCAGTGGTTTTCTTGCTTTCAGTTTTATTGAACTCACATTTGATTTTCAAAATTTTCAATTGTGTTTAAGTGGGATTTTAATTTTTTTCCTAATTTTTTTAACTGCATGACCAATTCATTGATTTGCTCTTCCTTAATCTTACTGATGTAAACATTTAGAGATATAAAATTTCTCTTAAATAGTGCTTGGCTATATCCCATAAATTTTGATATTTTGTCTCATTGTTTTCATTCTTGTCAATGACATTACTGATTATGTCTATGATTTGTTACTTGAACAACTTATTCTTTAAAATTAGATTAGTTCCCAATTAATTTTTAATTTTTCTTGCAATATAATCTGAAAAATAAGCACTAAATAGTTCTACTTTTCTGCATTTTTGGGAGGATATGTTCTAATAAAGAGTAAATTTTTGTGTAGGTATTATGTATTGGTGAGAAAAAGGTATATTATTTTCTTTTCCCATTAGTTTTCTCCAGAGGTGTATCATATCTAATTTTTCTAAAATTCTATTCACCTACTTAATTTCTTTCTTGTTTAGTTATTTGTTAGATTTATCTAGTTCTGAGATGAGAAAGTTAAGATCTCTATTTAGTATAATTTTAGTGTCTATTTCCTCCTGTAATGATTTTACTTCTTTAAAAAAAATGTGAATGTTGTACCATTTGGCACATATGTGTTTAATATTATGTTACTTCAAAATCTGTTACCTTTTTTCAGGGTTTTAACTTTATTTTTAAAATTATATTTAATTAGTCAATTTAGAACATTTTTCTTTGGTTATAAGAATCATATTCTTTCCCATACCGTGGCATGAAATTCCACTGTGTTTTACATGTTTTACATGTGTCCTTGATCAAAACCTATTTCCATGTTGTTGATGTTTGCACTAGGATGATCATTTAGAGTCTAAATCCCTAATCATAGCCCCATTGACCCATGTAATCAAGCAGTTGTTTTTCTTTTGTGTTTCTACTCCCACAGTTTTTCCTCTGAATGTGGATAGTGTTCTTTTTCATAAATACCTTCAAGTTGTTCTGGATCATTGCATTGCCACAAATGTAGAAGTCCATTACATTCAATTGTACCACAGTGTATGAGTCCCTGTATATAATGTTCTTCTGGTTCAGCACCTCTCAGTCTGCATCAATTCCTGGAGGTCATTCCAGTTCACATAGAATTCCTCTAGTTCATTATTCCTTTGAGCAAAACAGTATTCCATCACCAACATATACCACAATTTGCTCAGCCATTCCCCAATGGGAGGGCATCCCCTCATTTTCCAATTTTTTGCCACCACAAAGAGTGCAACTATGTATATTCTTATACAAGTCTTTTTCCTTATTTTCTCTTTGTGGTACAAACCCAGTAGTGCTACGGCGGGATCAAAGGGCAGACAGTCTTTTAGCGCCCTTTGGGCATAGTTCCAAGTTGTCCTCCAAAATCATTGGATCAATTCACAACTCCACCAGCAATATATTAATGTCCAAACTTTGCCACATTCCTTCCAACCTTCATTAATTTCCTTTGCTGTTATGCTAACCATTCTGCTAGTTGTGAGGTGATACCTCAGAGTTGTTTTGACTTGCATCTCTCTGATTATCAGAGATTTAGAACACTTTTTCATGTGCTTATTAATAGTTTTGATTTCTTTAGCTGAAAACTGCCTATTCGTGTTCCTTGCCCATTTATTAATTGGAGAATGGCTTGTTTTTTCTATAATTGATTTATCTCTTTATAAATTTGAGTAATTAGACCTTTGACAGAGGTTTCTGTTATGAAGATTTTTTCCCAGTTTATTGCTTTCCTTCTAATTTTGGTTGCATTAGTTTTGTTTGTTAAAACTCTTTAATATAATCAAAATTATTTATTTTACATTTTGTGATTTTTTTCTACCACTTGCTTAGTCTTAAAATCTTTCCTTTCCCAAAGATCTAACATGTATACTATTTTGTGTTTACCTAATTTACTTATAGTTTTATTTTGTATATTCAAGTCATTCACTCATTATGAGTTTATCTTGGTGTAGGGTGTGAGATGCTGAAGGAAAACCAATCTGTCCCATACTTTCTTCCAATTTTCCCAGCAGTTTTTATCAAATAGTGGATTTTTGTCCCAGAAGCTTGGGTCTTTGGGTTTGTCATAGACTACTTGCTGAGGTCATTTACACCAAGTCTATTCCACTGATCCTCCTTTCTGTCTCTAACCAATACCATATTGTTTTGATGACCACTGCTTTATAGTATAGTTTGAGATCTGGTACTGCTAAGCCACCTTCCTTCACATTTTTTTTTATTATTTCCTTGGATATCTTTGACTTTTTTTTTCTTCCAAATGAACTTTGTTATGTTTTTTTTTTCTAATTCTATTAAATGGTTTTTTGGTAGTTTGATGGTTATGGCACTAAATAAGTAAATTATTTTGAGTGGGATTGTCATTTTTATTATGTTAGCTCATCCTAACCATGAGCAATTAATGTTTTTCCAATTATTTAGATCTAGTTTTAAATGTTTGGAAAGTGTTTTGTAGTTGTGTTCATATAGTTCTTGTATTTCTCTTGGCAGATATATTCCTAAGTATTTTGTGTTGTCTAGAGTGATTTTAAATGGAATTTTTCTTTCTAATTCTTGCTGCTGAGATGTGTTGGAAATATGTATAAATGCCAATGATGTATGTGGCTTTATTTTGTATCTTGCAACTTTGCTAAAGCTGTTGATTAGTTCTACTAGCTTTTTAGTTGATTATCTAGGATTCTTTTAATAGACCATCATATCATCTGCAAAGAGTGATAGGTTGGACTTCTCATTGCCCATTTTAATACCTTAAATTTCTTTTTCTTCTCTAATTGCTACAGCTAGTGTTTCTAGTAAAATGTTAAATAATAGAGGTGATAATGGTCATCCTTCTTTCCCTTCTGATCTTATTGGGAAGGCTTCTAGTTTATTCTCATTACAAATGATGTTTACTGATGGTTTTAGATGTATATTGTTCATTATTTTTAGAAAAAGGCCTTTCTATACCTATACTTTCTAGTGTTTTCAATACAAATGAGTATTATATTTTGTCAAAGCCATTTTCTGCATCTATTGAGATAATCACATGATTTTTGTTGTTTTGTTTGTTGATATGGTCAATTATGTGGTTGGTTTTCCTAATATTGAACTTGCATTCCTTGTATTCCTGGTATAAATCCCACCTGATCATAATGAATAACCTTCATGATCACTTGCTGGAATCTTTTTGCTAGTATTCTATTTAAGATTTTTGCAACTATGTTCATTAAGGAGAATGGTCTATAGTTTTCTTTCTTTGTTTTTGAACTTCCTGCTTTGGGATCAGTACCATACTTGTGCCATGAAAAGAATTTGGTAGAACTCCTCCTTTGCTTGTTCTGTCAACTAGTTTGTATAACATTGAGATTAGATGTTCATTGAATGTTTGATAGAATTCATTTGGAAATCCACATGGTACTGAGGAATTTTTCTTAGGGAGTTCTTTGATGGCTTGTTCAATTTCTTTTTCAGATATGGGGTTATTTAGGTATTCCATTTCTTCTTCTGTTGATCTAGGCAATTTATAGGTTTGTAGATATTCATCCATATCACCTAGATTGCCATATTTATTGCCATATAATTGGTCATGATTGCTTTTAATGATTGCCTTAAATTCCTCTTCATTAGAGGTGAGGTCTCCCTTTTCATCTTTGATACTGTTAATTTGGTTTTCTTCTTTCCCTTTATAATTAGATTGACTGGTATGTTGTCTGTTTTATTTTTTCAAAGTAGCAGCTTCTTGTCTTATTAAAACAATAGTTCTTTCACTTTTGATGTTAATTTCTCTTTTAATTTTTAAGACTTCTAATTTAGTTTTCATCTGAGGATTTTTAATTTGTTCACTATATAGTTTTTTAAATTTGCATACCCAATTCATTGACCTCTACCCTCCCTAATTTGTTAATATATGAACTCAAGAATATAAATTTGCCTGAGTACTGCTTTGGCTGCATCCCATAGATTTTGAAGGAATTTTCTTCAATGCAATTATTAATTGTTTCTATAATTTGTTCTTTAACCAATTTTGGAGAATCATATTATTTAATTTCTGATTAATTTTTATTTACTTTTCAATATACCCTTACTAATTATTATTTCCATTGCATTGTGATCTGAGAAGGTTGCATTTATTATTTCTGCTATTTTGCACTTTTTTGCAATGTTTTTATGCCATAGTACATGGTCAGTCTTCATGAATCTACCATGTGCTGCTGAATAGAAAATTGATTCCTTTTTGTTTCTATTTATTTTTCTCCACATATCTACTCATTCTAATTTTTCCAAGATTTCATTCACTTCTCTTACCTCTTTCTTATTTCTTTTTTGGTTTGATTTATCTAGTTCTGATAGGGATAGGTTCAGGTCTCACGTTAATATAGTTTTTCTATCTATTTCATCCTTGAGCTCCACTAGTTTCTCCCTTAGAAATTTGGATGCTATACCATTTCATGCATACATGTTGAGTACTGATGTTTCCTCATAGTCTTTTATCACGATGTAATTACCTTCCCTATCTCTTCTAACTAGATCTTTATTTTACTTTGGCTTTGTCAGATATCATGATTGTGATTCCTCCCTCCTTTTTCTCAGTTAATGCCCAATAAATTTTGCTCAATCCACTTACCTTTACCCTATGTGTGTCGATTCTGTATGATGGGTGAATTCATTCCATTCACAGTCAGAGTTATGATTAGCAGTTTTGTATTTCCTAACATTTTGATTTCCACTCCCAGTCCTTCCCTATGTTCTTTCACTATTTCCTTCATGCCTGTGTTTTGTTTTTAATCAGTCCCCCTAATTTCCATTCTTATTTACTTCCCTTTCTACCCCCCTCCCTTCTTATTCCCCTATTTTGTTTATGGTCTTTTTAAACTACCCCCCCCACCCTCTCCCTCCCTTATATTGCTTCCCTCCCCACCAATCCGTTTATTACCCTTCTATTTCCCTATAGGGTGTGAATCAATTCTCCATACCAATGGAACTGATTGTTCTTCTCTCTTTGAGTCAATTTCAATGCACATAAGAATTAAGTATTTCCTGTCTCCAACCTCTTTACCTCTTTACCCTTCCAGTATATTGGCATTCTTCCCCAATCCAGCCATGCACTTCTTTATGACAATTTATCCCATTTTGTTTCTTTTCCCATTTCTCTTAGTATTTACCTCTAGTTATATATATATATGTATATATATACATATATATATTTATATATACATACATATATATTTATTTATTTATGTATATATCTATATACATATTTATGTCTCGGCATTTCATCCTATACAGTTTGTCATTGTTCCTTCTAGGTATAATTCTTCTAGCTACCCAGGTGATTTAAGAGTTACCCTCTTTTCTTGTAGGGATACAAATCATTTTAACTTATTGTGTCACTTTAAAAAAGGGGTTTTTTTTGTTTGTTTTTTTTCCCTTTCTTAATTACCTTTTGGTGATTCTCTTGGGTTCTGTGTCTTTTTTAAGAAGTTGTTTTCTTCAGTGAATGTTTTGCACCTCTTTTTCTCATTGGCTAACTCTACTTTTTAAGGAGTTTCTTTATTTGGTGAAATTTTGTATGTCTTTTTAAAATCTATTTTTGCTTCCTTTACCAAGTATTTAACTTTTATTTCACTATTTGCTTTCAGTTCTGTAATTTCTTTTCTAAATATTGGTTCTAACTCTAATATGTGATTTTAAAGTCCTTGTTTTTTTTTTTTAAACCCTTACCTTCCATCTTGGAGTCAATACTGTGTATTGGCTCTAAGGCAGAAGAGTGGTAAGGGCTAGGCAATGGGGGTCAAGTGACTCGCCCAGGATCACACAGCTGGGAAGTGTCTGAGGCCAGATTTGAACCTAGGACCTCCCACCTCTAGGCCTGGCTCTCAATCCACTGACCTACCCAGCTGCCCCCTAAAGTCCTTGTTTTTAATCTCTTTTAGAATTTCTTTTTGGGCCTGACTCCAATTTACATTTTTCTTTGAGGTTACACTTGAAGACTTTTTGATATTTCTCTTTGATGTTCTCTTCTAGGTTTGTGCCATGATCCTCCCTAACACAGTAGCTTTATATCAACTTACTCTTTTGGGGATTTTGCTCATTTTTTCAGTTTATTTTATAACTTTCCACTATATTTTAAAATTAAAGGGCTCTATTTCTGGGTTGGAAAAGTCACTAAACCAATCTTCTTTTTGTGGGGCTTAGGAGTTTGCTTCTAGTTTTGGGGAGCCTTAGGATCTAGCTGCTAACTTGTACTGGTGGTGGGTCTCAGCTTCTGACTTGCATGATGAGGTCCCTCACTGCTTACTTTCATAGTTGGGAGACTCACTGCTGGCTTATTCATTGGAGGCCCTAAGCTATTGACTTACATCATGAGGAGCCTTCCTGCTGGCTTGCACAGTATGAGTTCTTGGCTGATAGCTTGCACAGTTGGGGAAGTGGCTTGCTAGTGGCTTACACAGGGGCCAGAGCCCACTGTAGGCTAATATTGTAGCTGGGGCCTCCCTGCTAATCTACACTCTGCCCAGTCTGCTCCTTCTTGCTTTGGGTTAAGGATTCTTGCTGTACAGGCAGGGCCTCTCCTTTTCCTCAGTGTGGGTGCTGCCTACCCAGGCTCAGGCTACCTGCTTAGAACTGAGCTTCCTACCCACCCCAGGGGAACAAATCTCCTAATGAATCTCTGAGCTCTTCCTGGGAGGAGAACTGCTTTACCACTCAAAAATTTGGTAAGAGGCTTTGTTTTAGAGTGAATTGGAGGGAAAATGAGGAGAAATCAAGCAAGTTCCCTCTTCACTCTGCTGTCTTGACAACAGAAGTCACATGCTTGCAAAGAATATAAATTAATATATATATATATGTATGTATATATATTTATTGACCTCAAGAATATTATGATTTAGCTGTATAAGCAAGATGCACATACATAAAATGATAGCAATATAAAATAGAATATGCTAGTTAAACACATTGGGAATTTTGATTTTGAAGGAAGTACTTCTTGTCATTCAATCATTTCAGTCATTTTTAGTTTTTATGATCCTATTTGGAGTTTTCTTGGTAAAGATACTAGAGTATTTTGCCATTTCCTCCTCTAGCTCATTTTAGGGAGGAGGAAACAAAGGCAAGCAGGGTAGTGATTTACCCAAGGTTACTTAGCTAGTAAATGTCTGAGGCACCATAGGAAATTAGGTTTTCCTGACTCTGTTTGGCACTCTATCCACTGTACCTCTTAGAGGCCCTTAAAGGAATATAAGACCATAGAACTGACTTTTTTTCTTTTGTTATTTCTTTCTTTTTTCCAGACTACATTTGGATACAGTTTTCAGTAAGCTTTTTCTGACATTTTGCAACTTCTATATTAAATCTCTTCTTTATGTACTTCATCTAGTGCACTTTTTGCTTATTTTGTTTTATTTTTCTATCTTTACTTTCTTCAGTACCACTTCCATTTTCTTAAGAAGCACACCTTGAACTATGATATTTGAGTCAAATGAGTGTGATGGCTACAGGGTCCTTGTGGGGTATATTTTATTCAAAACCATCTATATAATCCTATTTATTGCTGCATCTTGGTTTGGAACTGAGTTTGAGTTCTCAAATGCTATAAAACATGACTTTAATCCTCGTTATGTTATATCATACTGGAAAAGCTTTGAGTACACTAAAAGTATTACTAGATTAAATGAGCTTGTATGGGAAAGTACCTTATTAGTCATCTAGTTCACTTTACAAATGAGAAAACTAAGCCTCAGAGTGACTTAATGAAACACAAAATCACATAGATAATAAGTGGCAGAGATAGGATTTTTAGACCCAGATCCTTTTGATTTCAGATCTACAATAATTTCCACCAGTAACTGAATGTGCCCACTTTCCCAAGACCTAAATAAGGATATTTTAATTACTCATAGGTGGCCACTTGATGATAAATTCTTTGGCTCAACAATCCACAAAATGATGAAAAATACCAACTAATCTCTAGCCTTTTCTGTGTTTAAATATGGCTCAATAAGGCAGAAAAGGGAGTATAGGACACTAAGAATTGCATAGGTTTTAGAATATTAACCATGCACTTAACTATTTTTATTTTATTTGTGAGTTCTTTTCAACAGACCAAAGCGGAATGTGGTCCTGGAGGAATTGAATTATATCATTCTCTCTGTAAAAAAGTGCAGAAGATAAATAAATATTTAAGATAAATGGTAGGATAGCTCAGAGGTTCTCCTTGGAAATGTAAATAAAGGAGTTGATAGAGTTGGTTTTATCAAGAAGCTAAAGGCAATATAAAATATAATTCCACTGGAAACCTGGCTATCTTGACTACAACATTTCTAAGTTTCAAAAAGAAAAAAAAAACATGAAAATAATTGAAGCTTAAGCTCCAATATCTATTGAGGAGGAGGAAGAGGTACAATGGTTCAATGAAGAATTCAGGAAGATATTTCATCTTAAATCAACACATACGTTCATAGTATGTGACTTCAAAGCAAAGAGGGATATATGAAAAATGTTTTGAAACATGATTTGGATTTGGAAATAAAGATTGAGAGAGGCCAAGAACCTACATTCTACAATGAAGCTTCCTTCCTGTACATCACAAATAAAATATTCTATTCAAGAAAATAATCAAACGGTGGTAAACATGTAGATTACTGAATAACATCACAAAAAAATAAAACATTATATTTTAACAGAAAGGAAATGACTATTGACTGATGTGGAACTCACTTATGAATCATTTGTGTACAGTCAGTTCACCAGTATGTTTGGAAAAAAACCTAAAATCAATGAAACATTTGAAAACAGAATAAAATGAGAAAATTATAAAAGAGTAATTAAAATGACTCAAACTGCAGCTACAAAAAATGTTATTGATGGAAAAAAAGGAATGGTTAGAGAAAGGGATGTTGACACCAGACTGATGTATCAATTGCCTTAATGAAGGGATTAAAAGAGCATAAAAATTGTCCTACTCAGTCTATACTGATGTATTTACTTAATAAAAGAATATGTCAGACAATGGTAGGACTGGCTTCAAATACAAACTCATTTGCAAAATCTTAAAGAGAAAGTTAATGGAAATTCATAAGCAGCATCAACGAATAATGTAAAGTTGTAGCGAAAAATGAAGAAAAAAATTTTTTTAAGTTTTCCAAAAATATCCTGGCATTAGGCATTTCTTTTTGTTGTAAATAGCATGTATCTATTCTTGATTTGTTTATGGTCACTTGTTTTAGAGTTTTCTATTATGAACTTAGTAAACAAATAGGCTCATGAGGGACAATAGCATATATAAAAGTAAATTCTATAAATTACAGATTTTATTAGTTAATGGTAGTCTTATATGTAACCTATTCTTTTATTTTTCCTACCTTCTTCCTCTTGCTATAATGCTGCCCTTCAGAAAGGTCATGGACCTGATATTCAGGTCACCACACAATCACAGGACTTCAGAGTTGGAAGGGAAATCTGCAGAAGTGTACATCAACCAATACACAAAAGGAACCTCCTCTATTGTACTTTTGAAAATGTTATTATATATATATATACATATACACATATATATATGTGTATATATATATATATACACACATATATTTGTATAAAAAGAGGGCACACATTCCTGGGAATGTACTCCATTCCACTTTGGGCAGCTCTATAGGGAATTGGCAAGCATAAGTTTGTCTATTGCAGTTTCTATCTACTTTTCCTACTAATGCTCTCTGGAATCAGATGAAATAGATTAACTTTCTGCCATGAAGGTCCTTGAACTATTATGTCCCTTTAATCTTATATTTTCTAGGTGAGACATCCCCAGTTCCATCATTCCATTCTCAAGTGGCATGGACTTGACCTTCACCATCCTGTTAGTACTCATTGGGATGTTGCCCAGCTTTACAATTTCTTTCATGATTGGTAGTTACCAGGCCTGGAAAGAGTGCTGCATCTGTGATCTGACTATGAAGATGTATATTGGGACTCTCACTACTTTACACATGGAAACTCTGACAACCAATGGAATCTCAAAGTTTTCATTGTTCAGTCATTTCATTCCCACCTGACTCTTCATGACACCATTCGGAGCTTTCTTGGCAATGATATTGGAGTGGGTTGCCATATCCTTCTCCAGCACATTTTATAGAACTGAGAAAGAGGATTGAGTGATTTACCCAGTAAAACACACCTAGTAAGTTGCTGAGAATAGATTTGAAATTATGAAGGCAAGACTTCCTGATTGAAGTTTCAGTGTTCTATCCATTATGTCACTGTGCTAAGAAAACCTTACCTTTTATTGAGTGCCACATCACACTGCTGACTCATATTGTTTACAGTTCACTAAAACCATATCTTTTTTTAAACAAACTACTGCTTTTAAAAACTTTTTAATACAAATAAGAGACCCCAACCTAGCCTAAAGTCTTGCACCTAATAGGCACTTAATAAATATTTATTAGATAATTGAATTTACATTTTTCCCTATTTTTTAAATTAAACTTAGTCCAATGTTCCAGCTTGTTGAGATCATTTTGGTTCTAGGCCTGTCATGCCCTGTTTTAACTATTGTTCTCAAATTTATCATCTGCAATTTTGATTAGGATTCCATCTCTGTCTTTAGTTAAGCTAGTAGGAAAAAGTACCAATCAGTAGAGCTCCAAGCACAAATACTTAGAGAGATTTACTGGAGATTTCCTTCATTTAAAAATATGTTATTTTTTAAAAATGTATTTATTTTTATTTTTAAATATTTTTCCATAGTTATACATAATTTATTTTCTCTCCCTTCCCTCTTGGTTTCCTCCTCCCAGAGCTGCTGACGAGCAATTCCTCTAGGTTATATATGTGTTATAACTTGATACTTATTTACATATTATTCATTTTTGTAATACAGTAATCTTTTAAAACCTAAACCCCAAATCAAATACCCCCAAAATAAGTGATGAATCACATCATTTCCTTTTGTGTTTCTACTCCCACAGTTCTTTATCTTAATGTGGATAGCATTCTTTTTTTCCAAAGTCCCTTGAGATTGTCCTGTATTTTTGCATTTCTACTAGTAACAAGTCGATTACATTTGATCTTTCCTCAGTGTTTCAGTTTCTGTATACAATGTTCTCCTGGTTCTGCTCAGTTCTTGGAGATCTTTCCAGTTCATATAGAAATCAAATAGTTCATCATTCCTTATAGCACAATAGTATTCCCATCATGCACCACAGTTTCTTCTGCCATTCTCCAATGGAAGGACATTCCCTCATTTTACAAATTTTTGCCACTACAAAGAGTGTAGCCATAAATATTTTTGTAGAGCCCTTTTACATAATTTTTTTTTGGTATAAACCTACTAGTGACATTGCTGGATAAAAGGATTTTTTTAAAGCCCTTTTGGGCATAATTCCAAATTGCCTTCCAGAATGGTTAAATCAATTCACAACTCCACAAGCAATGTATTAGCATCCCAATTTTGCCACATCCCCTCCAACATTTATCACTTTCTCTTATTATCATATTGGCCAATCTGATAGGCGAGAGATGGTACCTCAGAGTTGTTTTGATTTGCATTTCTCAAATCAGAAGGGATTCAGAATACTTTTTCATGTGATTATTGTTTGTTTTGATTTTTCCATCTGAAAACTGCTTATTCATGTCCCTTCACCATTTCAATTGGGGAATGACTTGAGTACTTGTACATTTGACTTAGTTCCTTATATATTTGAAAAATTAGACATTTGTCAGAGTTTTTTGTTACAAAAATTTTTGCCCAATTTGTTGCTTCCTTTCTAATTTTGGTTGCATTGGTTTTGTTTGTACAAACCCTTTTAAATTTAATATAATCAAAATTTTTCATTTTACATCGTGTAATATTCTCTATCTCTTGCTTGGTCTTAAAATCTTTCCTTTCCAATATATATGACAGGCATACTATTCTATGTTCACCCAATTTGATTATAATTTCCCCCTTTATTTTGAAGTCATTTACCCATTTTTAATTTATCATGTTATAAGGTGTAAGATGTTAATCTAAACCTAATTTTCCCCATACTGTTTTTTAATTTTCCCAACAGTTCTTGTGGGTTCTTGCCCCCAAAGCTGGAATCTTTGGGCTTATCAAACAGTAGCTTGCTGAGGTCATTTACCTTAAGTCTATTCCGTTGATCCACCCTTCTATCTCTTAGGTAGCACCATATAGTTTTGTTGATCACTGCTTTATAGTATAGTGTAAAATCTGATACTGCTGGTCCTCCATCCTTTGTAATTTTTTTCATTAATTCCTTTGATATTCTTGATCTTTTATTATTCCAGATGAACTTTGTTATAATTGTTTCTCATTCTATATAAAAAAAAAGTTTTTTTGTAGTTTGATCAGAATGTATCAGAACAATGATCAGAACAATTAATTAATTTAGGTAGGATTGTCATTTTTATTATACTACCTTGTCCTACCCATGAAAAATTAATGGTTTTTCAGTTTTTTTTATCAAGTTTTATTTATTTAAAAGTGTTTTATAGTTGTGTTTATATAATTCCTGAGTTTGTCTTGGCAGATAGATTCCCAAATATTTTATATTATCTAGAGTGAGTTTAAATGGAGTTTTTCTTTCTCATTCTTTCTGTTGAATTTTGTTGGAAATATATAGAAATGCTGATGATTTATGTGGGTTTATTTTGTACCCTGCAACTTTACTAAAGTCATTAGTTATTTTCACTTACTTTTTAGTTGATTTTCTCTTATTCTCTAAGTATATCATCATATTTGTAAAGAGTAATAGTTTAGTACCTTCATTGCATATTTAGATCCCTTCCATTTATTTTTCTTCTCTAATAGCTACTGCTAGCATTTCTAGTACAACATTAAATAGTAGTGTTGATAATGGGCATCTTTGCTTCACTCCTGATCTTATTGGGAATGCTTCTAACTTATCCCTACTGCAGATGATACTTGATGACGGTTTTAAATATTTAAATTTAAATTCATTTAATTTTTAAATTTTTTTTTTAAATTTTAAAATTTTAAAACTTTAAAAATTTTTAAAAAGCAGTATTTATGCTTATTATTTTGAGGAAAGGCCCTTCTATTCCTGTACTTTCTAGTTTTTTCAATAGGAACGGGTGTTGTATTTTGTCAAAGGCTTTTACTGCATCTATTGATATAATTGAGATTTGCATTAGTTTGGTTGTTGGTATGGTCAATTATGTGGATGGTTTTCCTAATATTGAACCAGGCTTGCTTGCTTAGTATAAATCCCACCTTGTCATAGTGAATAATCCTTGTGATAACTTGCTTTAGTCTTTTTGATAGTATTTTGTTTAATATTTTTGCATCTATGTTCTTTAAGGAGATTGGTACGTAGTTTTTTTGTTCTCTGTTTTTGGTCTGCCTGAATGAGTCTGTTGCTCTTAAGTTTCAAATCTCACTCCCAGAGCCTGGACCCTTCAGGGATAAGTGTGAGGTGGTTTTTCTTTAGTGTAGTATGCATCTTAGCCTCCTGGAATTTGGAGGTTGCCCAGGTCCTGGCTCTGCCTCTGGTAAGGTAGGTGGGAGGTGGGTGGGGTATGGTCTGCCTGTAGTTTTCCTCATGCAGTTTTGCCCCCTTATAATGTGGAAATCCCTTTTCTCTGCCTACCTTTCATGCTATATTCAGAGGATGAGCCCATTTGCTTGTCCTGCCTTGACTTCTGTCCTTTTGAGACACTTTTTAATGATTGTTTTGGAAGGAAATTCAGAGCAACTTTAGGATTTTTCTGCTACTATGCCTCCTTGGAGATTTCCTTCTAAGTTAAAATCCAGTGGTCAATAGCCACCCTTTAAGGCATGTAATTTATCTGGTTCCAAATTCCTCTGATTGTATTATCACCTAGTTCACATTTTTGTATCTCTTCCATAAGAATAACATCAAATATATTACTAAAAACTGAATAAAATATAAATATGTCATATTTAGAGCATTGCTCTGGTCTACATGTTTAATGATTGTTGTTCAGGAATTTTTAGCCTTCTCTGACTTTCTAATCCCATTTGGGGTTTTCTTGACAAAGATAACAGAATGGTTTGCATTTCCTTCTCCAGCTCATTTTAAAGATGAGGAATTGAGGCAAACAGGGTTAAGTGACCTGCCTAGGTAGGGTCACATAAATAGTAAGTATTTAAGGCTGGATTTGAATTCTTGAAGATAAATCTTCCTTATTCCAAGCCTACTGCCACATCTAGCTGCCCCTACAAATTTAGGAGCCCCATCATAAAAAGGAAATAAGGTTAGTCTGGTATGACTTATTCTTGGCAAAGCCACGTTAGCTCACAACTGCCTTTTCTATAAGTTAACCAGCCATCTCTGATAACACATTGCAAAATCTGCCAGAAATCTAATTCAGGTTAATTCACTTATCATTTAAAGCCTCTTTTTCTCTTTGGAAAATATTTGCCCTTCTCCAAAACTGAGGTATATCTCTTATTCCCCATCATGTTTATAATATTACTAATCACTTGACCTTGTGACCTGAAATTACAAAGGACAGTCACATCTTCTTTTGTTTTCTCTTCATTAATATTGGATACTAAATCCCTATAAAATATTTTATTTTAGCACTTTGAGTCCAAAGATTATTCTCACTGGTAGAAAATAAAGCACAGAAGTAAAATAATAATTATGCAACTCTGCCTTATCTCTGTTTTCAGTTCACATTACCCCATAGTGTTCTCCTTTCTTTAATCATCCTTTCATTCCCTCAAGAAAACAAAATATTAATGATAGCAATCTTTTTGATGCTTTTACTTTTCTTTTTTCATTTCAATTAATTTTGAGCTTTTGATATTATGGTTTGAGTATCATGATATTTTTGTATTGATTCATTGTTACCTTCTCTTACTTCCATCTTCTGCATAAATTAAAACATAATAGTGAGTTCCATGGACCTCCACATAAGTTTCTTCAGAAAGCTTTCTAAACTAAACTTTCTTCAGAAAGCTAGGAACCCTTGTTCCTAACTTGAATTTTTTTCCTGTTTTCAAAATTTTTGTTTTGAGAATTTCTTGTTCCTTTTTAGATGAATCAACAGTTGAATTTTACTTGACAGTACCCTACTTATCTTACTTTGAACCCTTTGAATTTTATGATAATGAAATCTGGAATTTGTGTCAAACTATACTTTCCTTTTCATTATCCCAAACTATAGTAGGAAATGTCATCCGCTCTACTCCAAGTCTGTCACCATTTCCACCATCGTAACTAGTTCCTTTGTTAATGAAAATCAGATAGAGAATAGAATTTTCTGGGGAATTTTTGTTGTTGTTTGTGCATGACATCATTCTATCTTAGTTCTCATACATGTCTGATCACTTTTCATTCTTTGTATTATCCACATTCATGTCACATTTCCTTCCCCTCCCCACTACAGATGTATCCAAAACTGTTTTAGACTTTCTTTTCTCTCTAAATGCTCACTTGGTGATCTCAAAAATTCCCATGGGCCTGTTATCTTCTATATGCAGAAGAATCTCAGACATATCTATCTATCCAGAGTTTCTTCCTGTACTCATCAGCTACAATATTTAGCAGACATTTCAAAATAGATCTTAAATTTAACATGTCCAAAAATAATTCATTATCTTTTCTCTAAAAATATCCCATTTTCTGAACTTCTCTGTTTCTTTTGAGGACATTGTAATTTTTCCAGACAGTCAAGTTTGCAACCTTGTTATCCTTTGTACTCTTAATCACTCTACATATTCAATCAGTTAATAAATTATATCATTTTACCTTCACATGTTTGGCAAATGTCCTTTCTCTCCACTCATATAACTGTAATACTGAATTGGGTTCTCATTATCACTCACTTGGACTATTAAAATAGCCTCTTAATTTGTCTCTGCCTTTACCCTTTTCTTGCATCTATTGATCTTTCAAATAACTGTGGCCATGATTTTCCTAAAGTGCAAATCTTATCTTCCAATTCTTTTCTAATCAATAAGCTCTTTTGGCTCTCTGTTGCACCTAGTATCAAATATAAATGCTTGTATTTAACATGGTATATTTCTTCACAACTTGGTCCCCTTCTATCTTTCCAGGCTTATTGCACATTACTCCTATCAACTCACTCTACCATCTCATCATATTTGAATTCTCCTACATTTTATTTCCCATCTGTGAATTTTAAAATCTCCATCTTGGTCTAGCACCCAAAAATTGTGCACACCCACACTACATGGGCATGTGCTAGTCAATGACAAATCAGAAATAACTAACTGCCCACCTGGGCTGTCCTAAGCCAAGCTAGAGCCACCATTGGCACTTGTGAGGCACAGGAAGTGACTGAGAAAGCAGCCTCTGGAATTCGCTCACTTCCTGTAGACAGGGCGAGAAGCCAGTTGGTGTGAGGAGCTTGGACAGGGAGGAGGCCCGCAGACAGCTTCCCTTCAGATCAGTCACGTGAGCCAGGGACTGATTCCTTCCACCTTGGCCCTTTGGGCCTAAACTCCCTCTGCCTTGGTCAGAGTTTGAGTAACCCCTTTCCCTTTTCTCCTCTCTCCTTCTCTCCTTCTCCTTTTCCCTACTCCCATTGTGATTAAACCTCCATAAACTCCATTCTGACTTGAGTGTTTCATTTTAGGAATTTCATAAGTAAATTCCTTGGCGGCCATTGTTCAATATTATAGCAATCTTAAAAGGTGAAATTTTCACTACAACACATCACATTGGCCAATCTAATAGATGTGAGTTGGTACTTCTGCATTATTTTAATTTGTATTTCTCTAATCAAGAGTGACTTAAAACATTTTTCACATAATTACTAATAGCTTTGATTTCTTCATCTGAAAATTGCTTGTTCTTATCTTTTGACCTTTTGTCAATTAGAGAATGACTTGTATTCTTATAAATTTGATTTAGTTCTCTGTAAATTTGAGAAATTCAACCTTTATCAGAGATATTTCTTATAAAAAATGTCACACTTAGTTTTGTTTGTATAAACCTTTTTAATTTAATATACTCAAAATTATTCATTTTACATCTATCTCTTAAAAGGTCCTAAATATTTCTCTTCTTCAAGGACCTGCCAGGTAAAATATTTTGTGTTCCCCTAATTTAGCTATATTATCATCCTTTTAAATCTAAATCTTATATCCATTTTGCCCATTTCTTGATGTAGGGTATGACATATTGGTCTATATTTAGCTTCTGTCATACTGTTTTCTAATTTTCCAGCATTTTTTGTTGAATAGTGAGTTCTTATTCCAAAAGCTAGGATCTTTGGGTTTATCAAGCACTAGGTTGCTAAGGACATTTATCCCTATATATGGTGTATCTTATCTACTCCATTGATCTATAATCTTAATTCTTAGCCAGTACCAGATAGTTTTGATGATTGGTGCTTTCTGATACAATTTGAAATCTGGTACTTCCTCTTCCCTCCTAATACCACCCCCTTCCTCTTTCTTGTTCCCCTTCTTCTTTTCTATATGGTAAGATAGAATTGTATACCCCAATAAGTATGGTCATTTTTTAAACCAGTTATCTGAACCAGTTACAATGAGAGTGAAGTTTAAGCATTTCCCGTCACCATCCTCATCCTCCCTTGCACTGTAAAACTTTTTCACTTCTCCTTAGGTGAGATAATTTGTACCTTTCCATCTATCTCTTCTCTTTTTCTCAGTGTTATTCTCTTTTTCCTCCCTTGATTTTTATTTTTGCATATCATGTCATTCAAATCAGCTTACTTCTCCACCCACTGTATACGTATACCCATTCTAACTGCTCTATTACTACTAAGAATTTTTAAGAACTAAAATTATCCTCTTCCCATACATGTAGTTTGACATTATGGAACCCTTAAAATTTTCTCTTTCTTATTTACTTTTTTAGGCTTCTTTTGGATTTTGTGTTTTGACTTTAATATTTTTCTATTTAGGTCTGGTTTTTTTTTTTTATCAGGAATGCTTGGAAATCTTTTTTTATTGAATGACTTTCCCTCCCACCCCCCCACCCCCCAAAAAAAAGAATATACTCAATTTTGCTGGATAGTTGACTCTGGGTTAAAAACCTAGATCTTTCACCTTTCTGAATATCATATTCCATGCCTTCCAGTCCTTCAATATGGAGGCTGCTAAATCCTGTGTAATCTTGACTTTAGATCCATGGTATTTGTTTCTTTCTGGCTGTTTGCAGTATTTTCTCGTGGCTTGGGGCAGGGGCTCTTGAATTTAGCTATTATATTCCTGGGAGTTGTCATTTGAGAATTTTTTTTTTCCTGAAGGGGATCTGTGGATTCTTCAATTTCTATTTTACTTGTTCAAGAATATCTGTGCAGTTTTCTTTGATAATTTCTTGTATTATTATGTCCAGACATCTTTTTTTTTAATCATGGCTTTAAGGTAGTCCAATAATTTTTAAATTCTCTCTCAGATCTATTTTCCAGATGAGTTGTTTTTTTTCAGTGTGATATTTCACATTTTCTTCTTTATGTTTTGTTCTTTTGATTTTGTTTTATTGTATCTCTATGTCTCATGAAATATTTAACTTCTAGTTGCCTAATTATAATTTTTAAGAAATGATTTTCTTCCATCATCTTTTTAGCCTCATTTATCATTTGGCCCATTTCTTCTTGCATTGCTTTTATTCCCCCCCCCTTTAATTTCCTCTGCCTCTCTTAATTGAGTTTTGAATTTCTTTTTGAGTACTTCCAGAATCTGAGTCCAATTCACATTTTTCTTCTGGACTTTGTGTGTATTTATTTTCCTTTCACTGTCTTCCTCCATGTCTTTGCCTTGCTTTTTGTCTCCATATAATTTTTCTGTGGTTAGGTAGTTTTTTTCCTTTTCTTCTTTTTAGATTTGATCATTTCCCTAGCCTTTTTCTTCACTTTCCCTTTTGTTTTAAACTTGGGCTCTGTTCTCCTACAAGAGAGGGAACTCTTTTAAATTTCTGCTCTTCCTTGATGCTAACCTTAATCTTATTTATGGGTTTCTGCAAATTTCTGTTCTTCCAAGATGTTATGGTGACCTGTGGGCTGGGGGCTCTGAAAGCCACCTTCCACTGCTAGTTCAATAACCCCTGGAGACTGCTGATGACTCAAATTCTAGCCTCAGGCTTGGAGGTAGGCTTTAAGTCTCACTCTGAGTTTGATCAGGTGAGAGACCTGACACATAGGAGACTGTCTTGCCCTGGGCTTTTCCTTGAGCTTTGGCAAAGACAAACCATGCTTCCACAAGCCAGCACACTGGGGACTGCCCCTGCAGGGATCTGGAGCCCAACTCTAAGTCTACCAACTGACCCAAAATAGGATTGAGGTCCTCACTACAAGCCAAGTCTAGGACTCCTGGTCTTGCTGTGAGCTCACACAGATCATGCTACACAGGACAAACTGTCCCTGGTTGGAATTCTAGACCTCACAGCAGGTTTGCTTGGAACTTAAAGGTTTATGCCTTGGGTTGGACTGATTTTTGCCCAGGCAGGTTCTTAGGTTCTGGATGTTGGCTTAGGTCTATGTTTAGAACCTGAAACAGTAGATGTGAGATGGAGTGAGGGGCTTGCTATTGGCTTGCTATTGACTTCTTGCTGTAGCCTTCTGTTGGCTGTGCTCTCTTCTCACCCCAGTAACAAAGGTGCTCTCTGCCTAACTTTCAAATTGTTCTCTTCATAAAAGTTTTTTCACTCTGTCTTATTGTTGATTCTTTCACTCCCATACTCATTTTTTGGTGTTATTCAATATTAGTTGGAAAGGATTCTCATGGTGGTTTTGAGCTTTCCTGCTTCTACTCTTCCATCTTGGTTTCCAGTAATTTCTTAATGAATGCTCATTGATTGATTGATTTTTTTTACTTCTTTTGTATGATGAAATCATTATTAAGAAAGTCAAGAAATTATTTTCTGCTCTGCTTTTAGTATAGCTCTAGCAAAGTCTGGATTATCTGAAGACCTTCTTAACTACTATATTTTGCTCCTTTGTTGGGCTTGAAATCTATGTATATTGCTTTTTGGTCTAAGTAATATGTAGTAAAGTCTTTTTACTTCTGTCTTTTTAGTTGATGGCTGAGAGGTAGTGTGTTTTGTGTATAAATCCTTTTAAAGTTTGATTTCCCCAAACCATTGTTCTTTGTATATCATCCTAGGGACTGTGGCAAATACTCCTTTCTTGAAGTTATCTTCTAGCATAATTCCTCTGCCCTCTCCCCTTTACCTACATGTCCCTTTGTGCATTTGGCTTCTGTTCTGTCAAATTCACAGAAAAAAATGGAAAGCAATTTAGAAATTATTTCATCTAATTCCCTTATTTTAAAGCTGAGCAAACTCAGACCCAGTTTGCTTAAGTAACTTTTTCAAGATCACATAACAAGTAATTAGTAAATCTTGCATATAAGTCCAGGTCTCCTAACTGCTAGTCCAATACTTTCTGCCTGTCACTCAGATGTCCTAGTGTTCTATTTGCAATAAGATAAATAAAAAGTTCATACAAGACTCCCTAAATTGCTTGAAAGTGTGGGTGATGAATATACAATTAGTATTCTGGTGTTTGTGAAGATGCCTAATCTTTTAATTGTTATGTTATTCTCATCCTTTTTTGGTGTGTATATGTGACTCTCTGTGTGTGTTTGTTTATTTGTTTGCAGGATAGAGATGGTAAAAGGGCATATAAATAGTCAACTCAAAAATGTCGTTGAAAAGCCTATTTCTTCTAAAATGGAAGTGAAATTCAGATTTGAGAGGATCCCCTAGAGAAGATTCTTTCAACAAGGATGAGGCAGTAGTCTTTTCTATTTGAACCAGACATTGGTGAAGGGTGATGTTTTCATTAAGATCATGGGATATACATAAAATGAAAAGATAATTACAGAAAAATCCTCAGTAGACTATTCAATAAAAATATACATTAATATTCAGCCCTGAGCATGTTGAATGACTATATTTAACTTACTTTAATAAAAGCCAACATGCCAAAGATTATAGGTGAATGAATATTAGCCCTTTGCTACATTTTATTAACACATTGGAGATATTTATAACCATTTCATTATATAATTTCTTTTTCTTCTCAAAACAGAAATGCAATCAGATAAATTACAAACAGATTTTTCCTGTTTCTAACTTTAATTCTTCCCTATCTTTTCCCCCTCCATTTTTAAAGTTATACCAATAAAGTCCCTGGTAAGGAGGTATGGATGGAGGGTTTTTCTTCTTTTCCCCAATTTCAATACAGATAAACAAATTCTTGCTCTAAAATTACTCTCTTAAAGCTTTGCCTGAGGCACTAGGAAGTTACATGACTTGTCCAGAGGCACATAACCAGTATGTAATAGAAGTGGAATTTGAATCTATATATTTTTGAAATTGAGACTCCCTTCTCTTTACTACACCACAGTATCTTTATCCATCTCTAAATAATTTATTTATTGTTAATCATTCAGCAAGGCTTTTTACTTAATCAAATCATTGATATTAAAAATAGACTTCACAGTTAAATGTACTATTGTGGATATGTAAACTTAATAATTATGGGGTTGGGGGATAGAAAGGCTGTGGTTCTTGTGGCAAGAAAGCAAATATCCATTTGGTTGAACTCAGAAGATACTAAAAAGTAATTGTAAGAATAGAGAAAAGAGACAGATCAGAAGAATTAGTGGAATATAACAAGTGGCAGCTAGGTCATTCAGAGTGCTGGGCCTGGAATCAGAAAGACTCATCTTCTTGAGTTCAAATCTGGCTTCTGGTTCTTAATAGTTGTATGATGTTGGACAAACCACTTAACCCTGTTTGCCTCAGTTTCCTCATCTGTAAAATGAACTAGAAATGGAAATGGCAAAGTATTTTAGTAAATTTGCTTAGAAAACACCAAATAAGGTCATGAAGAATCAGAAAAAAACAACAAGCAAGAAGTTGCATATTTGCTCAGATATAGCAAAAAAATGAAAGCAGACTAATAATAAGGAGTGGGGATCCCTGAAAAAGAGCTACATCCCCCAAGTTTGTGTTGTTCTTAGAGACAATAAGGATTTTGACTCCTAGAATGATTCATCCTCTATGATTTATCCTTTACCTTCTTAGTACTGGCTATGTCCCATGATAGTGCAGTTGGAGTAAAATCTAATTGGTTTGTTTGCCTCCCAAGAATTTTGCTGTTATCTGGCCAGTGTTAGTTATCTATCAATTGCAGACAACTGAATACAATAGTTGTTCCCAGTTGTGCTTAAATTGGAAAAGAGACAGGAGAAAGAAGTTCCTATTTGCACCCTATTTACCTTACCTTATTTTACCTTCTCTGTTGCTTCACAGATGGCCTATAAAAATTGTCCAAGTGCCCTGAAAATAACATTGGCTCCAAAGAGCAAATGTGACGGAGGGAATTTTAACTTTCCCTGGAAATAATGTAGCTTTTGTTG